>NC_057807.1:13915345-13916259 GCF_018294505.1 Triticum aestivum
GCGGCACGGGGCGGCGACGGCGTCGGGGCGGGGCGGCGACGGCGAGGTAGCGGCAGAGGACGCGGCGACGGCGGAGGAGGAGAGGCCGGAGAGATCGAAGTCGGGAGAGGAGGACGGCGCGCTAAGTGCTGTATATATAGCAACGGCATTGGTCCCGGTTCGTGGCACAAACCGGGACCAATGCCTCCTTTAGTCCCGGTTGGTTCCGCCAACCGGGACCAAAGGCCTCTTTTCAGCAGCCCAAAGGGCGGGAAACGAAGACCTGTGGTCCCGGTTGGAGGCTCCAACCGGGACTAAAGGGTGGGCATTGGACCCGGTTGGAGCGCCCAACCGGGACCAAAGAACAGCATTGGTCCCGGTTGGAGCCATGAACCGGTACCAATGGACCCGTGTAACTAATTTTTTATTTTCTGCAGCTATTTTTTTGTTGATTCTTCCTGCAGCTGTTTTTTTAGTCCCACCTCGCCAAGCGAGAGGCACTCGCAGCTTTTTATAAGCCCTGAGTGCAGATACAATAACGAAGAGGCTCAATGCTCCTGCACGTTGGTTAGCTTCAAGCCTTGCGGAATACGGTAGACTGCACAGAGCTATGTGCAGTGCAGTTGATACTATTCCAAAAGGCTTGAAGCAAATTAACGAGCATTGCGCCTCTTTTTTATTTTTAATGACTTATTACAACTCAGAAAAAAAAGAAAAAAAATAAATGTAGCAGAAAAGAAAAAAATATATAAAAAACCACTCAGAAATAAATAGAAGAAAAAATATAACAGAAAAGAAAAATATATAGAAAACTACTCAGAAATGAATAGAAGCAAAAAATAGTTGTGATTAACTGTACTAAAAAAGGAGCATATATGCTTATTTTTAATGGCTTATTACAACTCAGAAATAAAAAGAAAAAAATAATATAGCAG
>NC_057807.1:13916820-13928879 GCF_018294505.1 Triticum aestivum
AGAAATGAATAGAAGCAAAAAATAGTTGTGATTAACTATACTAAAAAAGGAGCATATATGCTTATTTTTAATGGCTTATTATAACTCAGAAATAAAAAGAAAAAAAAATATAGCAGAAAAAGAAAAAAAACTACTCAGAAATGAGTAGAGATGCGCTTATAGAGGAAATTCAACTTAAATTCATAACGAATTTCAAGAGAAATCCGTATGAATTTATGCTAAATTACCTATATAAGCGCATCTATTTTCATTTTCGGAGGAGCTCAATAAGGTAGAGAGGGAGGGGCTTATAAACCGGTCCCGTTCCCCTTCGGTTGGCGAGGTGGGACTAAACTCTGATCGCAACGGGTACCAACCATTTAGTCCCGGTTGAAGGTTCGAACCAGGACTAATGGGAAGCCCATTGGTCCCGGTTCTGGTTTTGGGGCAGGAGCGAGGCCCATTGGTCCCGGTTCGTCCCACCAACCGGGACCAATAGTTTCAGACGAACCGGGACCAATGGGCCACGTGGCCCGGCCGGCTCCCGGGGCTCACGAACCGGGTCCGATGCCCCTATTGGTCCCGGTTCTGGATTGAACCGGGACTAATGGGCTGGAGCGGCCTGGACCATTGGCCCCTTTTCTACTAGTGTGACGATAACGTCTGCGTGTTGTCTCACCGAGTCCCTCTTAGGAGTGGTGTGTGTGGGGGGTTTCTTATGTATGCCGGTTGTGATGGTTTTCACCTGGTTCTTCATAGTTAACTAGACAATCTAGTTTTCGCTCAGTTTTCTCAAATTAATTGAGCAACTTTTTCTTATGAATGCATGAATCTCCATTTTAAAGAAAAGATACCCATGGCTAAGAATCACTAGTACTCGCTCTTTCTCAGTTTACAAGGCGTGCGCGTACCCTTAGGTCATCAATTTGACCAACCTAATAGAAGTCGTATATTACAAAAAAAACATACCATTATAAACTTCACATGTTCTATTTTCAAAAGGTATATTTTTTGTGTTATATAATTTATATTACAGTGATAAAATTACCAACCCAGGTACACGTGCAGGACTTGCAAACTGAACCGGAGGTGGTGTGCAGTGTGTGCACATTTATGTCGTATTCGGTGTTTCCGAAAAATGTGTACTATTCACATTGGTTTCAGCAAAAGCATTTTAGGCATATATTTCCGTTTTTTAGACAATCAATTCTGCATATAGGGAAATGCTTTCGCTTGGTGTCGACGTTCTACCTGAAGAATCTTTTGTACACCCGTGATGAAATCGATAGGTGCTATGCTACTAATTGCATGAAAAATATGTTTTCTGTACCCCAGAGTTTCTGCAAAACAAAACCTAGCTATCTGTTCGCCACACAACTTGAAGAATGGATTAGCCGTGACAAACACTATCACTGTTACAATGGCTTTTATTGGCGAACACGACAACATGCCATTATTGTTGGCTGCAACGCTTGAGCGGAAGAATTATCTATGCTTGTAGTTCGTGGTAAAGTGCTATCAAGTGTGCTTCGGTGCAAACCCCTGAATATTTCTTCGTCATCAATATCATACAAAAGATTAGTCTATAACCCAGCCTATTAGGGCATATGTGTGTGAGAAGATCTGGTTCAAAGTCCATAACCCAGCATAGTCCTGTCCCAGATGCCCAGGCAGCAAGTGATGGTGCCGGCACGAGCGGTGAGTGCATCAAAGTATTCAACGACCACATGTTCCATCGTTGTCGATGCTGGCCGTGGCAACGCCACTCCTTTTTGCCCGCGAGTCCATCAAAGTTTTCATTCGGCTGCCGTATTGGCTTTCCACGGCTTCCTCTAGTTTTTTCTTTTGGAGGGATTTTTTTTTTTTGAGGGATAAGGCTTCCTCTCGCTTTATAGAGAGCTGGCGCCCAAGCATTCAGCGATAGCCTAGCTTTGCAACCTGTTTGTGGGCCTGGATCAGTTAGCACAACAAGCCCATTTGCATTAGAACACTACATTTTTCTCTCTCCAAATACTGTAGCTTCTATACAACTCCATTATTGATCTCTACATTCTGCGGTCCCCCAATTGGGGTTTGATTCGAACCCCCAACTGTGATCTACAGGGCTTGGATGATGCACTCACTGGGGAGGAGATCAAAGCTGCGGTCCTCGAATTACCGGATGACAAGGCGCCCGGATTGGATGGCTTCACGGGCATTTTCTTCAAGGCGTGTTGGAACACAATCAATCTAGACATCATGCTTGCGGTCAACCATTTCTCCAACCTACAGACCGCCCACCTTCATTGGTTGAACTCGGCTGATGTTGCCCTCGTTCCGAAGAAGGATGGTACCGAAGATATTTCTAACTCTCGCCCTATAAGCCTAATTCACGCCATCGCAAAGCTCATTGCGAAGATGATGTCCAAAAGGCTGGCACCCCACATGAATGATCTTGTCTCACAAGCTTAGAGTGCTTTCATCAAGAAGAGATGTATTCATGATAACTTCATGTACGTGCACAATCTTGCTAGACGCTTGCATCGCAACAACACCCCGGCTCTCCTGTTCAAGCTCGACATCAAGAAAGCGTTTGATTCAGTGCGTTGGGACTACCTCCTGGACTTTCTCAACCACCTTGGTTTCCCTCCCCGGTTTCGTGGCTGGGTGTTTGCTCTCCTGTCTACGGCGTCATTGCGTGTTTTGCTCAATGGTGTGCCAGACGTCCCCTTCAGGCTTGGGCGTGGGCTGAGACAAGGGGACCCCTTGTCTCCCCTTCTCTTTGTGCTGGCCATTGATCCATTACATCACATCCTCGAGAAGGCCACATCACAAGGTCACCTCCATCCCATTGGCGGACGTGCTATGCCGATCCGGGCTTCCCTATATGCGGACGATGCTGCGGTTTTTATTGCGCCACTCAAGGCCGATGTCATTTTCTTTGCCGACACCCTCAAGAACTTTGGAGATATTTCTGGATTGGTAACAAATTGCTCCAAGAGCTTGGTTGCCCCAATTAGATGTTACAATGTGGACCTTCCGGATATTCTACAATCTTTCCCGGCTCAACGAACCACCTTCCTGACGAAGTATCTTGGTTTACCACTGTCTGTGAAGCGCCTGAAAAGAATTCACTTCCAGCCTCTCGGGGACAAGATCACGGCCTAGCTCACACCTTGGATGTGCAGGCACGTTGTTGCCCCCGGAAGCATGGTTTTTGTTAAATTTGTCATCACGGCCATCACTATCTATTATATGACGCGTCTAAATCTTCCGGTGGAAGTTTTGAAAAAGATTGATGCCCTCTGATGTGCCTACCTCTGGGATGGTTGTGAAAAAGTCACAGGAGGGAAATGTAAGGTCAACTGGGCGCAAATCTGGATGCCCAAGCTACATGGTGGCCTTGGGATTCTAAACCTTGGAAAGTTTGCGGCTGCACTTCGTCTCCGTTGGCTGTGGTTCAACTGGCAAGACTCACTCAAGCCTTGGTCCAATGCTATCCACATACATTTCAAACTCTTTTTCAACAAACATGATGAAATTCATGCAAACATGGGCGAATTTCATACAAACATGACTGATTTCATACAAACACGACGGATTTTCATTACATTCAAACATCTAGAACAAAAAAATACCATACCCTACAACTATCCTATGACGGCGACGCCCGATGTCCAAGCCCGTGTCGTCCTCCATCCACCGTCTCCATGAGCACCGGCGATAAAACTGACGAAGTGAAGGTGCGGTCTCCTACGAGGAAGAGTAGAACACGTCAGACGGATCGGCCCACATGGGACACCAGGCCCTGCCGCCTACCGTGGCCTACTTATCCTCTAAGGAGTCCACGACCTGTCTGTCTCGGTGGACGTGAGGTCCACGATGGAAATGGTGGCGCTGTCGGCGTCCCACCTGGCCGCCTGATGGTTTGTCAACGACACGTAGGAGGCGCAGTTGGCGTTGTTCTTCTCCGCGATCGCCTGCAACTGTGCCTTTGCGGCGGCTGCTTCCTGGTGAGCAGCGGCTTGAGTGCAGACTGTTGGAAATATGCCCTAGAGGCAATAATAAATTGATTATTATTATATTTCCTTGTTCATGATAATCGTTTATTATCCATGCTATAATTGTATTGATAGGAAACTCAGATACATGTGTGGATACATAGACAACACCATGTCCCTAGTAAGCCTCTAGTTGACTAGCTCGTTGATCAATAGATGGTTACGGTTTCCTGACCATGGACATTGGATGTCGTTGATAACGGGATCACATCATTAGGAGAATGATGTGATGGACAAGACCCAATCCTAAGCCTAGCATAGAGATCGTGTAGTTCGTATGCTAAAGCTTTTCTAATGTCAAGTATCTTTTCCTTAGACCATGAGATTGTGCAACTCCCGGATACCGTAGGAATGCTTTGGGTGTACCAAACGTCACAACGTAACTGGGTGGCTATAAAGGTACACTACAGGTATCTCCGAAAGTGTCTGTTGGGTTGGCACGAATCGAGACTGGGATTTGTCACTCCGTGTAAACGGAGAGGTATCTCTGGGCCCACTCGGTAGGACATCATCATAATGTGCACAATGTGACCAAGGGGTTGATCACGGGATGATGTGTTACGGAACGAGTAAAGAGACTTGCCGGTAACGAGATTGAACAAGGTATCGGTATACCGACGATCGAATCTCGGGCAAGTACAATACCGTTAGACAAAGGGAATTGTATACGGGATCGATTGAGTCCTTGACATCGTGGTTCATCCGATGAGATCATCGTGGAACATGTGGGAGCCAACATGGGTATCCAGATCCCGCTGTTGGTTATTGACCGGAGAACGTCTCGGTCATGTCTACATGTCTCCCGAACCCGTAGGGTCTACACACTTAAGGTTCGATGATGCTAGGGTTATAAAGGAAGTTTGTATGTGGTTACCGAATGTTGTTCGGAGTCCCGGATGAGATCCCGGACGTCACGAGGAGTTCCGGAATGGTCCGGAGGTAAAGATTTATATATGGGAAGTCCTATTTTGGCCACCGAAAAATGTTCGAGATTTTTCGGTATTGTACCGGGAAGGTTCTAGAAGGTTCCAGAGTGGGGCCCACCTGCATGGGGGGACCCACATGAACGTGGGTAGTGGGGGCAAGGCCCCACACCCCTGGTCAAGGCGCACCAAGATCCCCCCTTAGAAGGAATAAGATCATATCCCGAAGGGATAAGATCAAGATCCCTAAAAAGGGGGGATAACAATCGGTGGGGAAGGAAATGATGGGATTTCCTTCCTCCCACCTTTACCAACGCCCCAATGGACTTGGAGGGCAAGAAACCAGCCCCCTCCACCCCTATATATAGTGGGAAGACGCATGGGAGCTACACGGTTCCCCTGGCGCAGCCCTCCCCTCTCCCAAGTACTCCACCTCTCCCGCGGTGCTTGGCGAAGCCCTGCAGGATTGCCACGCTTCTCCATCACCACCACGCCGTTGTGCTGATGCTGGATGGAGTCTTCCTCAACCTCTCCCTCTCTCCTTGCTGGATCAAGGCATGGGAGACGTCACCGGGCTGTACGTGTGTTGAACGTGGAGGTGCCGTCCGTTCGGCACTAGGATCTCCGGTGATTTGGATCACGACGAGTACGACTCCTTCAACCCCGTTCTCTTGAACGCTTCCGCTTAGCGATCTACAAGGGTATGTAGATGCACTCTCCTTCCCCTCGTTGCTGGTTTCTCCATAGATAGATCTTGGTGACACGTATGAAAATTTTGAATTTCTGCTACGTTCCCCAACAGTGGCATCATGAGCTAGGTCTATTGCGTAGATTCTTTGCACGAGTAGAACACAAAGTAGTTGTGGGCGTTGATTTTGTTCAATATGCTTACCGTTACTAGTCCAATCTTGTTTTGGACGGTATTGTGGGATGAAGCGGCCCGGACCGACCTTACACGTACTCTTACGTGAGACAGGTTCCACCGATTGACATGAACTTGGTGCATAAGGTGGCTAGTGGGTGCCAGTCTCTCCCACTTTAGTCGGAACGGATTCGATGAAAAGGGTCCTTATGAAGGGTAAATAGCAATTGGCATATCACATTGTGGTTTTGCGTAGGTAAGAAACGTTCTTGCTAGAAACCCATAACAGCCACGTAAAACATGCAACAACTATTAGAGGACGTCTAACTTGTTTTTGCAGGGTATGCTATGTGATGTGATATGGCCAAGAAGAATGTGATGAATGATATGTGATGTATGAGATTGATCATGTTCTTGTAATAGGAATCACGACTTGCATGTCGATGAGTATGACAACCGGCAGGAGCCATAGGAGTTGTCTTTATTTATTGTATGACCTGCGTGTCATTGAACAACGTCATGTAATTACTTTACTTTATTGCTAACCGGTAGCCATAGTAGTAGAAGTAATAAGTTGGCGAGACAACTTCATGGAGACACTATGATGGAGATCATGATGATGGAGATCATGGTGTCATGCCGGTGACGATGATGATCATGGAGCCCCGAAGATGGAGATCAAAAGGAGCAAAATGATATTGGCCATATCATATCACTATTTGATTGCATGTGATGTTTATCATGTTTATGCATCTTGTTTACTTAGAACGACGGTAGTAAATAAGATGATCCCTTACAACAATTTCAAGAAGTGTTCTCCCCTAACTGTGCACCGTTGCTAAAGTTCGTCGTTTCGAAGCACCACGTGATGATCGGGTGTGATAGATCCTTACGTTCACATACAACGGGTGTAAGACAGTTTTACACATGCAAAACACATAGGGTTAACTTTATGAGCCTAGCATGTACAGACATGGCCTCGGAACACAGAGACCGAAAGGTCGAGCATGAGTCGTATGGAGGATACGATCAACATGAAGATGTTCACCGATGATGACTAGTCCGTCTCACGTGATGATCGGACACGGCCTAGTTGACTCGGATCATGTAATCACTTAGATGACTAGAGGGATGTCTATCTGAGTGGGAGTTCATAAGATGAACTTAATTATCCTGAACATAGTCAAAAGATCTTTGCAAATTATGTCGTAAGCTCGCGCTTTAGTTCCACTGTTTAGATATGTTCCTAGAGAAAATATAGTTGAAAGTTGACAATAGCGATTATGCGGACAGTAGAAAGCTTATGTCCTTAATGCACCGCTCAGTGTGCTGAACCCCAAACGTCGTTTGTGGATGTTGCGAACATCAGACATACACGCTTTGATAACTACGTGATAGTTCAGTTAAACGGTTTAGAGTTGAGGCACCAAAGACGTTTTTGAAACATCACGGAACATATGAGATGTTTCGAGGGCTGAAATTGAGATTTCAGGCTCGTGCCCACGTCAAGAGGTATGAGACCTCCGACGATTTTCTTAGCCTGCAAACTAAGGGAGAAAAGCTCAATCGCTGAGCTTGTGCTCAGATTGTCTGAGTGCAACAATCACTTGAATCGAGTGGGAGTTGATCTTCCAGATGAGATAGTGATGTTTCTCCAAAGTCATTCCCACCAAGCTGCTAGAGCTTCGTGATGAGCTATAACATATCAGGGATAGATATGATGATCCTTGAGGTATTCGCGATGTTTGACACCGCGAAAGTAGAAATCAAGAAGGAGCATCAATTGTTGATGGTTGGTGAAACCACTAGTTTCAAGAAGGGCAAGGGCAAGAAGGGATACTTCATGAAACAGCAAATCAGCTGCTGCTCTAGTGAAGAAACCCAAGGTTGAACCCAAACCCGAGACTAAGTGCTTCTGTAATAAGGGGAACAACCACTGGAGCGGAATTACCCTAGATACTTGGTAGATGAGAAGGCTGGCAAGGTCGATAGAAGTATATTGGATATACATTATGTTAATGTGTACTTTACTAGTACACCTAGTAGCACCAGGGTATTAGATACCGGTTCGGTTGCTAAGTGTTAGTAACTCGAAATAAAAGAGCTACGGAATAAACGGAGACTAGCTAAAGGTGAGCTGACGATATGTGTTGGAAGTATTTCCAAGGTTGATGTGATCAAGCATCACACGCTCCCTCTACCATCGAGATTTGGTGTTTGCGTTGAGCATAGACATGATTGGATTATGTCTATCGCAATACGGTTATTCATTTAAGGAGAATAATGGTTACTCTGTTTATTTGAATAATACCTTCAATGGTCTTGCACATGAAACGAATGGTTTATTGAATCTCGATCGTAGTGATACACATTTTCATGCCAAAAGATATAAGATAGTAATGATAGTACCACTTACTTGTGGCATTGCCATGTAAGTCATATTGGTATAAAATGCATGAAGAAGCTCCATGTTGATGGATCTTTGGACTCACTCGTTTTTGAAAAGTTTGAGACATGCGAACCATGTCTATTGGTGTATATGCATGAAGAAACTCCATGCAGATGGATCGTTTGGACTCACTTGATTTTGAATCACTTGAGATATGCAAATCATACCACATGGTGAAGATGACTGAAAAGCCTCATTTTCAGTAAGATGGAACAAGATAGCAACTTGTTGGAAGTAACACATTTTGATGTGTGCAGTCCAATGAGTGCTGAGGCATGTAGTGAATATCGTTATGTTCTTACTTCACAGATGATTCGAGTAGATGTAGAGTATATTTACTTGATGAAACACAAGTCTGAATTATTGAATGGTTCAAGTAATTTCAGAGTGAAGTTGAAGATCATCGTGACAAGAGGATGAAATGTCTATGATATGATCATAGAGATGAGTATCTGAGTTACGAGCTTTGGCACGCAATTAAGACATTGTGGAAATTGTTTCACAATTAATACCGCCTGGAACACCATAGTTTGATGGTGTGTCCGAACATCATAGTTGCACCCTATTGGATATGGTGCGTACCATGATGTCTCTTATCGAATTACCACTATCGTTCATGGGTTAGGCATTAGAGACAACCACATTCACTTTAAATAGGGCACCACGTAATCCCGTTGAGATGACACCGTATGAACTATGGTTTAGAGAAACCTAAGCTGTCATTTCTTAAAGGTTTGGGGTTGCGACGCTTATGTGAAAAAGCTTCAGGTTGATAAGCTCGAACCCAAAGCGGATGAAATGCATCTTCATAGGACACCCAAAACAGTTGGGTATACCTCCTAATTCAGATTCGAAAGCAATAGGGATTGTTTCTTGAATCGGGTCCTTTCTCGAGGAAAAGTTTGTCTCAAAAAGTTGAGTGGGAGGATGGTGGAGACTTGATATGGTTATTGAACCGTCACTACAACTAGTGTGTAGCAGGGCACAGGAAGTTGTTCCTGTGGCACCTACACCAATTGAAGTAGAATCTTATGATAGTGATCATGAAACTTCGGATCAAGTCACTACCGTACCTCGTAGGGTGACAAGGATGCATACTTCTTCAGAGTGGTACAGTAATCTTGTCTTGAATGTCATGTTGCTAGACAACAATGAACCTACGAGCTATGGAGAAGCAATGGTGGGCCCAAATTCCGACAAATGGTTAGAAGCCATGAAATCCGAGATAGGATCCATGTATCAGAACAAAGCATGGACTTTGGTGGACTTGCCCGATGATCGGCAAGCCATTGAGATAAATGGATCTTTAAGAAGAAGACGGACGTGGACGGTGATGTCACCGTCTATGAAGCTCGACTTGTGGCGAAGAGTTTTTCACAAGTTCAAGGAGTTGACTACGATGAGATTTTCTCATCCGTGGCGATGCTTAAGTCCGTCGGAATCATGTTAGCATTAGCTGCATTTATGAAATCTGGCAGATGGATGTCAAAACGAGTTTCCTTACCAGTCTTCGTAAGGAAAGGTTGTATGTGATACAATCCGAAAGTTTTTGTCGATCCTAAGGATGCTAAAAGGTATGCTGGCTCCAGCGATCCTTCTAAGGACTGGAGTAAGCATCTCGGAGTTGGAATGTACGTTTTGATGAGATGATCAAAGATTTTGGGTTTATACAAAAGTTTATGAGAAACTTGTATTTCCAAAGAAGTGAGTGGGAGCACTATAGAATTTCTGATGAGTATATGTTGTTGACATATTGTTGATCAGAAATGATGTAGAATTTTCTGTAAAGCATATAGGGTTATTTGAAAAAGTGTTTTTCAAGTGAAAACCTAGTTTAAGCTACTTGAACATTGAGCATCAAGATCTATGAGGATAGATCAAAAACCGCTTAATGGTACTTTCAAATGAGCATATACCTTTACATGATCTTGAAGGTGTTCAAGATGGATCAGTCAAAGAAGGAGTTCTTGCCTGAGATGTAAGGTATGAAGTCAAGACTTAAAGCTCGACCATGGCAGAAAAGAGAGAAAGGACGAAGGTCGTCCCCTATGTTTCAGACGTAGGCTCTATAGTATGCTATGCTGTGTACCGCACCGGAAGTGTGCCTTGCCATGAGTCAGTCAAGGGGTACAAGAATGATCCAGGAATGGATCATTGGACGGCGGTCAAAATTGTCCTTGGAGTAAATAAGGACATGTTTCTCGATTATGGAGGTGATAAAGAGTTCGGCATAAAGGGTTACGTCGATGCAAGCTTTAACACCTATCCGAATGACTCTGAGTAGCAAACCGGATACGTATAGTGGAGCAACCATTTGGAATAGCTCCAAGTGGAGCGTGGAAGCAATGTTTACAATATGACCTAGAGATTTGCAAAGTACATACGGATCTGAATGTTGCAGACCCGTTGACTAAAACCTCTCTCACAAGCAAAACATGATCAAAACCCCAGAACTCATTGAGTCTTAATCACATGATGATGTGAACTAGTTTAATGACACTAGTAAACTCTTTGGATGTTGGTCACATGGTGATGTGACCTGTGAGTGTTAATCACATGGCGATGTGAACTAGATTATTTACTCTAGTGCAAGTGGGAGACTGTTGGAAATATGCCCTAGAGGCAATAATAAATTGGTTATTATTATATTTCCTTGTTCATGATAATCGTTTATTATCCATGCTATAATTGTATTGATAGGAAACTCAGATACATGTGTGGATACATAGACAACACCATGTCCCTAGTAAGCCTCTAGTTGACTAGCTCGTTGATCAATAGATGGTTACGGTTTCCTAACCATGGACATTGGATGTCATTGATAACGGGATCACATCATTAGGAGAATGATGTGACGGACAAGACCCAATCCTAAGCCTAGCATAGAGATCGTGTAGTTCGTATGCTAAAGCTTTTCTAATGTCAAGTATCTTTTCCTTAGACCATGAGATTGTGCAACTCCCGGATACCGTAGGAATGCTTTGGGTGTACCAAACGTCACAACGTAACTGGGTGGCTATAAAGGTGCACTACAGGTATCTCCGAAAGTGTCTGTTGGGTTGGCACGAATCGAGACTGGGATTTGTCACTCCGTGTAAACGGAGAGGTATCTCTGGGCCCACTCGGTAGGACATCGTCATAATGTGCACAATGTGACCAAGGGGTTGATCACGGGATGATGTGTTACGGAACGAGTAAAGAGACTTGCCGGTAACGATATTGAACAAGGCATAGGTATACCTACGATCGAATCTCGGGCAAGTACAATACCGTTAGACAAAGGGAATTGTATACGGGATCGATTGAGTCCTTGACATCGTGGTTCATCTGATGAGATCATCGTGGAACATGTGGGAGCCAACATGGGTATCCAGATCCCGCTGTTGGTTATTGACCGGAGAACGTCTCGGTCATGTCTACATGTCTCCTGAACCCGTAGGGTCTACACACGTAAGGTTCGATGATGCTAGGGTTATAAAGGAAGTTTGTATGTGGTTACCGAATGTTGTTCGGAGTCCCGGATGAGATCCCGGACGTCACGAGGAGTTCCGGAATGGTCCGGAGGTAAAGATTTATATATGGGAAGTCCTATTTTGGCCACCGGAAAATGTTCGGGATTTTTTGGTTTTGTACCAGGAAGGTTCTAGAAGGTTCTGGAGTGGGGCCCACCTGCATGGGGGGAGCCACATGAACGTGGGTAGTGGGGGAAAGGCCCCACACCCCTGGTCAAGGCGCACCAAGATCCCCCCTTAGAAGGAATAAGATCATATCCCGAAGGGATAAGATCAAGATCCCTAAAAAGGGGG
>NC_057807.1:13928979-13951782 GCF_018294505.1 Triticum aestivum
AGGTGATGCTGTCGCGCCAATTTTTCCTGTCAGCATGGAGGCACAGCCCCCGCATGTGGTATCCTTGGACCTGTCAAAGGAGAGGGCGGCCATGCGATCTCGATGGCTCGCCATTGGCCTGTTCTTCTCAGTACAGCTCTTCGGCGTTGGTGGCCTCTTCTAGGAGCTGAGGAACAAGTGGGGGTTGAGGGGCCGCCTCAACTACTCACAACTAAAAAACAACCGCTTTCTCCTCGAGTTTGAGAGGGAAGGCGATCTGCGCTTCATCCTCACACAACAGACCCTGGACTTACCAAGGTGACCCGTTCTTGATGGTGGCAGTGGATGGGAGCGCCAGGCCGGGTGACGTGGAGGTCGCCCACATGCCAATCTGGGCTCGCATCTTCGATGCGCCCCCGATCATGTTCTTCGACCATGTGGCGCATATGATTGGTGCTGAACTTGGTGAGGTTCTTGAGGTAGACTCGGATAGGGAAGGGAGGATTTGGGAAGAGTCAATAAGGGTCCGAGTGAAACATGATGTAGATGAGCCTCTCCGTAGACAACTAGAATTTCATGATCATGTGGAGAATGAAGTGTACTTCCTCAATGTAAAGTACGAGAGGCTCCCTCGTTTCTGTTGTTTCTGTGGGTTTTTAGGGCATGGCCAACGCGAATGTAAGCTGTCTGCATATCTCCAAAAGATGAGATTCTCGGCTGCGCTGCATGCCTCCCCATTCAAAAGAAGTAGTACTAGAGGTGGCTTTGTTGTGCCAGAGGGTAGTAGTGCTAGGTGGTTTCTCATCTTCGAGCCTGATGCACCAAAGGAGGAAAAGAGAGCTCCAGTGGGGCTACCGACTGTGAGGTACAAAGATATCCCTGAAGTGATCATGAACAACCCGCTAGTGCAGGCAGCGACCGATGCGGTGTGTGCTATCAAGATCGACACAGGCAACAAAGGAGAGGGGTCTGAACTGCAGAAGGACACCTCAAAACGCGCAGTGGAAGGAATGAAGGAAGGTACAGAAGGTGGGGTCGACAACAACAAAACCCTATACCTAGACTCTCTTGCTGATGGCGGCGAGGGCAACGAGGGACAGAGACTAGGCTATCCTCTGGGGTTTGAACCCGTCGGCCATACCAATAAGCAGCATGGTGCTTCCCTGGACTCTGCCATGAAAATGATGGTGAACCCGGAGATCACACAGGCAACTAAGATCACCGACGACAACAAAGGTCTCGCTGTCCCTCGACGAGAAAACAGTTCTGAAGCGGCTGCAGATGGTAAGCGTGGACAAGAAGGATGGCATGGAAATCAGGAGTTGGGAGGGCATAAAATAACTGTACTGGGGAAGAGAGGGGACCGGGGGGATGCAACTAAGGTAGGGAAAGGAGGAGGCTCGGGGGAGACTGAAAGAGAGCAGAAGAAGAAAGGTAGAGGCAAGGACAGTGGTGCGGTAGAGCACATGGATGAGTCAGGCAGAAAGGAAGCGACCGGCCATGGGGCTGCCAGCCTACTGACGGGTGCTAATGGCGGCACCCGTCAGGAGCCATGACGGTCTTGAGTTGGAACTGTCGGGGTCTAGGGCAACCCCGGACAGTTCAGGAACTAGTGTGCCTTGTGCACACCTACAAGCCCAAGCTTGTGTTCCTATCTGAGACACGGCAAAGCAATTCATACGTCAATAAGTTAAAGTGGAGGCTTGGCCTTAAGCATTGTATCACGCAGCCCGGCATAGGTAAAGGTGTGGGTATTGCGCTCTTCTATGATGAAAGTGTCGAAGTAAAAAAGCTTGCGGTTGGCCCGAGGTATATTGATGTGTTGGTTCGTTTGAATGCGTCTAGCATGCAATGGAGGTGTACTTTTGTATACGTTGAACCGAGAGCAAGTGATAGGCATCACATGTGGGAATTGCTAAGGAGGATCAAGAGTAATTCAAGTGCCCCTTGGCTGATGTTGGGAGATTTTTTAATGAAGTGATGCGTGCTATGTCTTGAGCTTGCGTTGGTTTTCCTCGAAGAGGAGAGGGCGATGCAGCAGAGTAGCGTAAGTATTTCCCTCAGTTTTTGAGAACCAAGGTATCAATCCAGTAGGAGGCTCCTCAAAAGTCCCACGCACCTACACAAACAAACTGAGACTTGCAACCAACGCAATAAAGGGGTTGTCAATCCCTTCACGAAGTAAGATAAGATAAATATATTTTTGGTATTTTACAATATAGATGCAAAAAGTAAAGATGCAAATAAAAGTAGATTGAAAGCAAATATGATAAGGGATAGACCCCGGGGTCATAGGTTTCACTAGTGGCTTCTCTCAAGATAGCATAAGTATTACGGTGGGTGAACAAATTACTATCGAGCAATTGATAGAAAAGCGCATAGTTATGAGATTATCTAGGCATGATCATGTATATAGGCATCACGTCCATAACAAGTAGACCAACTCCTGCCTGCATCTACTACTATTACTCCACACATCGACAGACTCCTGCCTGCATCTAGAGTATTAAGTTCATAAGAACAGAGTAACGCATTAAGCAAAATGACATGATGTAGAGGGATAAACTCATGCAATATGATATAAACCCCATCTTGTTATCCTCGATGGCAACAATACAATACGTGCCTTGCAACCCTTTCTGTCACTGGGTAAGGACACCGCAAGATTGAACCCAAAGCTAAGCACTTCTCCCATGGCAAGAAAGATCAATCTAGTAGGCCAAACCAAACTGATAATTCGAAGAGACTTGCAAAGATAACTCAATCATACATAAAAGAATTCAGAGAAGATTCAAATATTATTCATAGATAAACTTGATCATAAACCCACAATTCATCGGATCTCGACAAACACACCGCAAAAAGAGTTTACATCGAATAGATCTCCACAAGAGAGGGGGAGAACATTGTATTGAGATCCAAAAAGAGAGAAGAAGCCATCTAGCTAATAACTATGGACCCGTATATCTGTGGTAAAATACTCACAACTCATCGGAGGGGCAAGGATGTTGATGTAGAAGCCCTCCATGGTCGATTCCCCCTCCGGCAGAGCACCGACGAAGGCTCCAAGATGGGATCTCGCGAATACAGAAGGTTACAGTGGTGGAAATTGTGTTTCGTGGTGCCCCTGGATGTTTTCGGGGTACGTAGGTATATATAGGAGGAAGAAGTACGTTAGTGGCCGCCCGAGGGGCCCACGAGACAGGGGGCGCGCCCTACAGGGGGCGCCCTCCTATCTCGTGGCTGCCTCGACTGCTTCTTGACTTGCACTCCAAGTCCTCTGGATCACGTTTGTTCCAAAAATCACGCTCCCGAAGGTTTCATTCCGTTTGGACTCCGTTTGATATTCCTTTTCTTCGAAATACTGAAATAGGCAAAAAACAGCAATATGGGCTGGGCCTCCGGTTAGTAGGTTAGTCCCAAAAATGACATAGATGTGTAAAATAAAGCCCATAAACATCCAAAAGGGGTAATATAATAGCATGTAACAATCAAAAATTATAGATACGTTGGAGACGTATCAAGCATCCCCAAGCTTAATTCCTGCTCGTCCTCGAGTAGGTAAATGATAAAAAAGAAAATTTTGATGTTGAATGCTACCTAGCATAATTCTCAATGTAATTTTATTTATTGTGGCATGAATGTTCAGATCCAAATGATACAAAATAAAAGTTCATATTGACATAAGAAATAATAACACTTCAAGTATACTAATCAAAGTAATCATCTCTTCTCAAAATAACATGGCCAAAGAAAATTATCCCTACAAAATCATATAGTCTGGCTATTGCTCTATCTTCATCACACAAAGTATTTAATCATGCACAACCCTGATGACAAGCCAAGCAATTGTTTCATACTTCAATAATCTCAAACTTTTTCAACTTTCACGCAATACATGAGCGTGAGCCATGGACATAGCACTATATGCGGAATAGAATGGTGGTTGTGGAGAAGACAAAAAGGAGAAGATAGTCTCACATCAACTAGGTGTATCAACGGGCTATGGAGATGCCCATTAATAGATATCAATGTGATTGAGTAGGGATTGCAATGCAACGGATGCACTAGAGCTATAAATATATGAAAGCTCAACAAAAGAAACTAAGTGGGTGTGCATCCAACTTGCTTGCTCACGAAGACCTAGGGCATTTTTGAGGAAGCCCATCATTGGAATATACAAGCCAAGTTCTATAATGAAAAATTCCCACTAGTATATGAAAGTGACAACATATGAGACTCTATCATGAAGTTCATGATGCTACTTTGAAGCACAAGTGTGGAAAAAGAGATAGTAGCATTGTCCATTCTTTCTTTTTCTCTCATTTTATTTTTTTCTTTTCCCTTTTTTTCTTTGGCCTTCACTTTTTTTCTTTTCTTTTTGGCCTTTCTCTTTTTTTTTGTAAAGTCTGAAGTCTCATCCCGACTTGTGGGGGGATCATAGTCTTCATCATCCTTTCCTCACTAGGACAATGCTCTAATAATGAAGATCATCACACTTTTATGGATTTACAACTCAAAGATAGAACAAGATATGACTCTATATGAATGCCTCCAGAGGTATACCGGGATATGCAATGAATCAAGAGCGACATGTATGAAAATTATGAAGGTGGCCTAGCCACAAATACGATGTCAACTACATGATCATGCAAAAAGCAATATGACAAAGTAATACGTGTCATATGAACGGAATGGTGGAAAGTTGCATGGCAATATATCTCGGAATGGCTATGGAAATGCCATAATAGGTAGGTATGGTGGCTGTTTTGAGGAAGGTAATGGTGGGCGTATGGTACCGGCGAAAGTTGCACGGCACTAAAGAGGCTAGCAATGGTGGAAAGGTGAAAGGGTGCGTATAATCCATGGACTCAACATTAATCAAAAGAACTCATGCACTTATTGCAAAAATTTAGAAGTCATCAAAAACCAAAGTACTACGCGCATAAGGAAAAGACCATCGCTCGTCCCCGACCGCCACTCATAAGGAAGACAATCAATAAATAAAATTGTGCTCCAACTTCATCACAAAGCGGTTCACCATACGTGCATGCTACGGGAATCACAAACTTCAACACAAGCATTCTTTAAATCCATAATCACCCAACTAGCATGACTTTAATATCAATACCTCCATGTCTCAAAACAATTATCAAGCATCAAGTTGATCATAGCATCCAATTCACTTTCTATGATAGTTTTTATTATAACCAACTTGGATGCTCATCATTCTAGGACCAACTTTAAAACCATAGGAAATACCATGCTGTTCTAAAAGACTCTCAAAAAGAAATAAGTGAAGCATGAGAGACTAGTAATTTATTGAAAATTAAGATACCACCTTGCTCTAAAAATTATAAGTGAAGCACTAGAGCAAAAACTATCAAGCTCAAAAGATATAAGTGAAGCACATAGAGTATTCTAACAAATTCTAGTCAAATAGGCTTCCCCAAAAAGGTGTGTACAGCAAGGATGATTATGGTAAACTAAAAGGCAAAGACTAATATAATACATGACGCTCCAAGCAAAACACATATCATGTGGCGAATAAAAATATAGCTCCAAGTAAAGTTACCAATGAACGAAGATGAAAGAGGGGATGCCTTCCCGGGGCATCCCCAAGCTTAGGCTTTTGGCTATCCTTGAATATCTTGGGGTGCCATGGGCATCCCCAAGCTTAGGCTCTTGTCACTCCTTATTCCATAGTCCATAAAAGCTTTACCCAAAACATGAAAACTTCACAACACAAAACTCAACAGGAAATCTTATAAGCTCCGTTAGTGAAAGAAAACAAAACCACTACATAAGGTACTATAATGAACTCATTATTTATTTATTTTGGTGTTAAACCTACTGTATTCCAACTTCTCTATGGTTTATAAACTATTTTACTAGCCATAGATGCATCAAAATAAGCAGACAACACACGAAAAACAGAATCTGTCAAAAACAGAACAGTCTGTAGCAATCTGTAACTAACGCAAACTTATGGAACTCTAAAAATCCTACCAAAATAGAAAGTCCTGGAAAATTAGTTTATTGATCAGCAACAAAAAGAATCAACGCAAAATCACGTTCCTGTGATTTAACAAAATTATATTCGTGCGTGCAAAGTTTCTGTTTTTCAGCAGAATCAAATCAACTATCATCGTAGGTTATCCTATAGGTTCTACTTGGCACAAACACTAACTAAAAGATAAAAACACATCTAACCAGAGGGTAGATGCAAGATTTATTACTAAACAGAAGCAAAAACAAAAAACACAAATAAAATTGGGTTGCCTCCCAACTAGCGCTATCGTTTAACGCCCCTAGCTAGGCGTAAAAGCAAAGATAGATCTAACGAGTGCCATCTTTGGCACTAAATTCATAAGTAGCCCGCATGATAGATTCATAAGGTAATTTGACTTTCTTTCTTGTAAAGTGCTCCATGCCTTTCTTTAATGGAAATTGGAATCTAGTATTCCCTTCCTTCATATCAATAATTGCGCCAATCGTTCTAAGGAAAGGTCTACCAAGAATAATAGGGCGAGCAAGATTGCAATGAATATCAAGAACGATAAAATCTACGGGCACCAAATTTCTATTTGCAACAATAAGAACATCATTGATCCTTCCCATAGGCTTTTTAATGGTGGAATCCGCAAGGTGCAAATTTAAAGAGCAATCATCAAGATCATGGAAACCTATAATATCACATAAAGTTTTCGGAATCGTGGAAACACTAGCACCCAAATCACACAAAGTAAAACACTCATAATCTTTAATTCTAATCTTTATAGTAGGTTCCCACTCATCATTAAGTTTTCTAGGTATAGAAACTTCCAAATTAAGTTTTTCACCATAAGATTGCATCAAGGCATCAACAATATATTTGGTAAAAGCTTTATTTTGACTATAAGCATGAGTAGAATTAACAACGGACTGCAACAAGGAAATACAACCTTTTAAAGAACAATTATCATAATCAAATTCCTTGAAATCTGAGATAGTGGGTTCAATGTTATTAGAAGTTGAGGATTCTCCAATCTCACTTTTACCAAATTTAGCATCAAGATCTAAAGACTCCGAATTTTTGGGACGCCTTCTAGGCAAAGTTGATTCATCATCAGTCCCATAATCATCAAAATCCATATTGCAAAACATAGATCTAATAGGAGACGCATCAATAACTTTAAGATCCTCATCATTATTTTTATGGAAGCTAGAAGAACACGCTTTTATAAAGCTATCTTTTTTAGCACGCAATCTAGCGGTTCTTTCCTTCCACTCATCAATGGAAATTCTCATTACTTTGAGAGACTCATTGATATCATGCTTAGAAGGAGAAGATCTAAGTTTAAGAAAATCAACATCAAGCGAAAGTCTATCAACGTTCCTAGCCAAATCATCAACTTTGAGCAATTTTTCTTCAAGCAAAGCATTAAAATTCTGTTGAGAAATCATAAATTCTTTCACACTATTCTCAAAATCAGAGGGAATCTTATTAAAATTACCATAAGAATTATTGTAGGAATTTCCATAATTATTATAGGAATTACTAGGGAACGGTCTAGCATTAAAGTTTCCTCTATAAGCATTGCTTCCAAAACTATTCCTACAAACAAAATTCACATCCATAGATTCATTATTATTCTCAATCAAAGAAGACAAAGGCATATCATTGGGATCAAGAAGAGTATTTTTAGTAGCAAACAATTTCATAAGTTCATCCATCTTTCCACTCAAAACATTGATTTCTTCTATAGCATGCACTTTTTTACTAGAAGATCTTTCGGTGTGCCATTGAGAATAATTAGCCATAATATTATCAAGAAGTTTTGTATCATCTCCTAACGTGATTTCCATAAACGTGCCTCCCGCGACCGAATCTAAGATATTTCTAGAAGCAAAGTTGAAAACGGCATAAATTTTTTGTATGATCATCCATAAATTCAAATCATGAGTAGGGCAATTGCGAAACATCAATTTCATTCTTTCCCAAGATTGGGCAACATGCTCATGATCAAGTTGTTTAAAATTCATAATATCGTTCCTAAGAGTGATAATATTAGCGGGAGGAAAATACTTAGAGATAAAAGCATCTTTGCACTTGCTCCAAGAATCAATACTATTTTTAGACAAAGACGAAAACCAAACTTTAGCACGATCTCTAAGTGAAAACGGAATAACTTCAATTTGACAACATTGTTATCCGTATCTTTATTCTTTTGCATATCACACAAATTAACAAAGTTGTTTAGATGAGTAGCGGCATCTTCACTTGGAAGGCCGGCGAATTGATCTTTCATAACAAGATTCAGCAAAGCAGTATTGATTTCAAAGGACTCAACATCATTAAGAGGAGCAATCGGAGTACTAAGGAAATCATTATTATTGGTATTCGAGAAATCACACAATTTGGTATTATCTTGCGCCATGGCAACAAGTAGTCCAACACACGAGCAAACAGAAAAAGGCAAGCGAAAAGAGAGGAGGAGATTAGGAAAGAGAGGGCGAATAAAACGGCAAGGGTTAAGTGGGGGAGAGGAAAACGAGAGGCAAATGGCCAATAATGTAAATGCGAGGGAGATGGGTTTGTGATGGGTACTTGGTATGTCTTGACTTGAGCGAAGACCTCCCCGACAACGGCGCCAGAAATCCTTCTTGCTATGTCTTGAGCTTGCGTTGGTTTTCCTCGAAGAGGAGAGGGTGATGCAGCAGAGTAGCGTAAGTATTTACCTCAGTTTTTGAGAACCAAGGTATCAATCCAGTAGGAGGCTCCTCAAAAGTCCCACGCACCTACACAAACAAACTGAGAACTCGCAACCAACGCAATAAAGGGGTTGTCAATCCCTTCACGGCCACTTGCGAAAGTGAGATCTAATAAAGATAGTAAGATAAGATAAATATATTTTTGGTATTTTATAATATAGATGCAAAAAGTAAAGATGCAAATAAAAGTAGATTGAAAGCAAATATGATAAGAGATAGACCCAGGGGCCATATGTTTCACTAGTGGCTTCTCTCAAGATAGCTTAAGTATTACGGTGGGTGAACAAATTACTGTCGAGCAATTGATAGAAAAGCGCATAGTTATGAGATTATCTAGGCATGATCATGTATATAGGCATCACGTCCATAACAAGTAGACCAACTCCTGCCTGCATCTACTACTATTACTCCACACATCGACCGACTCTTGCCTGCATCTAGAGTATTAAGTTCATAAGAACAGAGTAACGCATTAAGCAAAATGACATGATGTAGAGGGATAAACTCATGCAATATGATATAAACCCCATCTTGTTATCCTCGATGGCAACAATACAATACGTGCCTTGCAACCCTTTCTGTCACTGGTTAAGGACACCGCAAGATTGAACCCAAAGCTAAGCACTTCTCCCATGGCAAGAAAGATCAATCTAGTAGGCCAAACCAAACTGATAATTCGAAGAGACTTGCAAAGATAACTCAATCATACATAAAAGAATTCAGAGAAGATTCAAATATTATTCATAGATAAACTTGATCATAAACCCACAATTCATCGGATCTTGACAAACACACCGCAAAAAGAGTTTACATCGAATAGATCTCCACAAGAGAGGGGGAGAACATTGTATTGAGATCCAAAAAGAGAGAAGAAGCCATCTAGCTAATAACTATGGACCCGTATATCTGTGGTAAAATACTCACAACTCATCGGAGGGGCAAGGATGTTGATGTAGAAGCCCTCCATGGTCGATTCCCCCTCCGGCAGGGCACCGACGAAGGCTCCAAGATGGGATCTCGCGAATACAGAAGGTTACAGTGGTGGAAATTATGTTTCGTGGTTCCCGTGGATGTTTTCGGGGTACGTAGGTATATATAGGAGGAAGAAGTACGTCAGTGGCCGCCCGAGGGGCCCACGAGACAGGGGGCGCGCCCTACAGGGGGGCGCCCTCCTATCTCGTGGCTGCCTCGGCTGCTTCTTGACTTGCACTCCAAGTCCTCTGGATCACGTTTGTTCCAAAAATCACGCTCCCGAAGGTTTCATTCCGTTTGGACTCCGTTTGATATTCCTTTTCTTCGAAATACTGAAATAGGCAAAAAACAGCAATATGGGCTGGGCCTCCGGTTAGTAGGTTAGTCCCAAAAATGACATAGATGTGTAAAATAAAGCCTATAAACATCCAAAAGGGGTAATATAATAGCATGTAACAATCAAAAATTATAGATACGTTGGAGACGTATCAAGCATCCCCAAGCTTAATTCCTGCTCGTCCTCGAGTAGGTAAATGATAAAAAAGAAATTTTTGATGTTGAATGCTACCTAGCATAATTCTCAATGTAATTTTATTTATTGTGGCATGAATGTTCAGATCCAAATGATACAAAATAAAAGTTCATATTGACATAAGAAATAATAATACTTCAAGTATACTAATCAAAGTAATCATGTCTTCTCAAAATAACATGGCCAAAGAAAATTATCCCTACAAAATCATATAGTCTGGCTATTGCTCTATCTTCATCACACAAAGTATTTAATCATGCACAACCCTGATGACAAGCCAAGCAATTGTTTCATACTTCAATAATCTCAAACTTTTTCAACTTTCTCGCAATACATGAGCGTGAGCCATGGACATAGCACTATATGTGGAATAGAATGGTGGTTGTGGAGAAGACAAAAAGGAGAAGATAGTCTCACATCAACTAGGTGTATCAACGGGCTATGGAGATGCCCATTAATAGATATCAATGTGATTGAGTAGGGATTGCCTTGCAACGGATGCACTAGAGCTATAAATATATGAAAGCTCAACAAAAGAAACTAAGTGGGTGTGCATCCAACTTGCTTGCTCACGAAGACCTAGGGCATTTTTGAGGAAGCCCATCATTGGAATATACAAGCCAAGTTCTATAATGAAAAATTCCCACTAGTATATGAAAGTGACAACATATGAGACTCTATCATGAAGTTCATGGTGCTACTTTGAAGCACAAGTGTGGAAAAAGAGATAGTAGCATTGTCCATTCTGTCTTTTTCTCTCATTTTATTTTTTTCTTTTCCCTTTTTTTCTTTGGCCTACACTTTTTTTCTTTTCTTTTTGGCCTTTCTCTTTTTTTTGTAAAGTCCGAAGTCTCATCCCGACTTGTGGGGGAATTATAGTCTTCATCATCCTTTCCTCACTAGGACAATGCTCTAATAATGAAGATCATGACACTTTTATGGATTTACAAATCAAAGCTAGAACAATATATGACTCTATATGAATGCCTCCGGAGGTATACCGGGATATGCAATGAATCAAGAGCGACATGTATGAAAATTATGAAGGTGGCCTAGCCACAAATACGATGTCAACTACATGATCATGCAAAAAGCAATATGACAAAGTAATGCGTGTCATATGAACGGAATGGTGGAAAGTTGCATGGCATATATCTCGGAATGGCTATGGAAATGCCATAATAGGTAGGTATGGTGGCTGTTTTGAGGAAGGTAATGTTGGGTGTATGGTACCCGCGAAAGTTGCACGGCACTAAAGAGGCTAGCAATGGTGGAAAGGTGAAAGGGTGCGTATAATCCATGGACTCAACATTAATCAAAAGAACTCATGCACTTATTGCAAAAATTTAGAAGTCATCAAAAACCAAAGTACTACGCACATGCTCCTAGGGGGATAGATTGGTAGGAAAAGACCATCGCTCGTCCCCGACCGCCACTCATAAGGAAGCCAATCAATAAATAAAATTGTGCTCCAACTTCATCACAAAGCGGTTCACCATACGTGCATGCTACGGGAATCACAAACTTCAACACAAGCATTCTTTAAATCCATAATCACCCAACTAGCATGACTTTAATATCACTACCTCCATGTCTCAAAACAATTATCAAGCATCAAATTGATCATAGCATCCAATTCACTTTCTATGATAGTTTTTATTATACCCAACTTGGATGCTCATCATTCTAGGACCAACTTTAAAACCATAGCAAATACCATGCTGTTCTAAAAGACTCTCAAAAATATATAAGTGAAGCATGAGAGACTAGTAATTTCTTCAAAATTAAGATACCACCTTGCTCTAAAAATTATAAGTGAAGCACTAGAGCAAAAACTATCAAGCTCAAAAGATATAAGTGAAGCACATAGAGTATGCTAACAAATTCTAATCAAATAGGCTTCTCCAAAAAGGTGTGTACAGCAAGGATGATTATGGTAAAATAAAAGGCAAATACTAATATAATACACGATGCTCCAAGCAAAACACATATCATGTGGCGAATAAAAATATAGCTCCAAGTAAAGTTACCAATGAACGAAGACGAAAGAGGGGATGCCTTCCCGGGGAATCCCCAAGCTTAGGCTTTTGGCTATCCTTGAATATCTTGGGGTGCCATGGGCATCCCCAAGTTTAGGCTCTTGCCACTCCTTATTCCATAGTCCATAAAAGCTTTACCCAAAACTTGAAAACTTCACAACACAAAACTCAACAGGAAATCTTATAAGCTCCGTTAGTGAAAGAAAACAAAACCACTACATAAGGTACTATAATGAACTCATTATTTATTTATTTTGGTGTTAAACCTACTGTATTCCAACTTCTCTATGGTTTATAAAATATTTTACTAGCCATAGATGCATCAAAATAAGCAAACAACACATGAAAAACAGAATCTGTCAAAAACAGAACAATCTGTAGCAATCTGTAACTAACGCAAACTTCTGGAACTCTAAAAATCCTACCAAAATAGAAAGTCCTAGAAAATTTATTTATTGATCAGCAGAAAAAAGAATCAACGCAAAATCACGTTCCTGTGATTTATCAAAATTATATTTGTGCGTGCAAAGTTTCTGTTTTTCAGCAGAATCAAATCAACTATCATCGTAGGTTATCCTATAGGTTCTACTTGGCACAAACACGAACTAAAAGATAAAAACACATCTAACCAGAGGGTAGATGCAAGATTTATTACTAAACAGAAGCAAAAACAAAAAACACAAAGAAAATTGGGTTGCCACCCAACTAGCGCTAGCGTTTAACGCCCCTAGCTAGGCGTAAAAGCAAAGATAGATCTAACGAGTGTCATCTTTGGCACTAAATTCATAAGTAGCCCGCATGATAGATTCATAAGGTAATTTGACTTTCTTTCTTGTAAAGTGCTCCATGCCTTTCTTTAATGGAAATTGGAATCTAGTATTCCCTTCCTTCATATCAATAATTGCGCCAATCGTTCTAAGGAAAGGTCTACCAAGAATAATAGGGCGAGCAAGATTGCAATGAATATCAAGAACGATAAAATCTACGGGCACCAAATTTCTATTTGCAACAATAAGAACATCATTGATCCTTCCCATAGGCTTTTTAATGGTGGAATCCGCAAGGTGCAATTTTAAAGAGCAATCATCAAGATCATGGAAACCTATAATATCACATAAAGTTTTCGGAATCGTGGAAACACTAGCACCCAAATCACACAAAGTAAAACACTCATAATCTTTAATTCTAATCTTTATAGTAGGTTCCCACTCATCATTAAGTTTTCTATGTATAGAAACTTCCAAATTAAGTTTTTCACCATAAGATTGCATCAAGGCATCAACAATATATTTGGTAAAAGCTTTATTTTGACTATAAGCATGAGTAGAATTAACAACGGACTGCAACAAGGAAATACAACCTTTTAAAGAACAATTATCATAATCAAATTCCTTGAAATCTGAGATAGTGGGTTCAATGTTATTAGAAGTTGAGGATTCTCCAATCTCACTTTTACCAAATTTAGCATCAAGATCTAAAGACTCCGAATTTTTGGGACGCCTTCTAGGCAAAGTTGATTCATCATCAGTCCCATAATCATCAAAATCCATATTGCAAAACATAGATCTAATAGGAGACGCATCAATAACTTTAAGATCCTCATCATTATTTTTATGGAAGCTAGAAGAACACGCTTTTATAAAGCTATCTTTTTTAGCACGCAATCTAGCGGTTCTTTCCTTCCACTCATCAATGGAAATTCTCATTACTTTGAGAGACTCATTGATATCATGCTTAGAAGGAGAAGATCTAAGTTTAAGAAAATCAACATCAAGCGAAAGTCTATCAACGTTCCTAGCCAAATCATCAACTTTGAGCAATTTTTCTTCAAGCAAAGCATTAAAATTCTGTTGAGAAATCATAAATTCTTTCACACTATTCTCAAAATCAGAGGGAATCTTATTAAAATTACCATAAGAATTATTGTAGGAATTTCCATAATTATTATAGGAATTACTAGGGAACGGTCTAGCATTAAAGTTTCCTCTATAAGCATTGTTTCCAAAACTATTCCTACAAACAAAATTCACATCCATAGATTCATTATTATTCTCAATCAAAGAAGACAAAGGCATATCATTGGGATCAAGAAGAGTATTTTTAGTAGCAAACAATTTCATAAGTTCATCCATCTTTCCACTCAAAACATTGATTTCTTCTATAGCATGCACTTTTTTACTAGAAGATCTTTCGGTGTGCCATTGAGAATAATTAGCCATAATATTATCAAGAAGTTTTGTAGCATCTCCTAACGTGATTTCCATAAACGTGCCTCCCGCGGCCGAATCTAAGAGATTTCTAGAAGCAAAGTTCAAAACGGCATAAAATTTGTGTATGATCATCCATAAATTCAAATCATAAGTAGGGCAATTGCGAAGCATCAATTTCATTCTTTCCCAAGATTGGGCAACATGCTCATGATCAAGTTGTTTAAAATTCATAATATCGTTCCTAAGAGTGATAATCTTAGCGGGAGGAAAATACTTAGAGATAAAAGCATCTTTGCACTTGTTCCAGAATCAATACTATTTTTAGGCAAAGACGAAAACCAAAATTTAGCACGATCTCTAAGTGAAAACGGAAATAACTTCAATTTGACAACATTGTTATCCGTATCTTTATTCTTTTGCATATCACACAAATCAACAAAGTTGTTTAGATGAGTAGTGGCATCTTCACTTGGAAGGCCGGCGAATTGATCTTTCATAACAAGATTCAGCAAAGCAGTATTGATTTCAAAAGACTCAACATCATTAAGAGGAGCAACCGGAGTACTAAGGAAATCATTATTATTGGTATTCAAGAAATCACACAATTTGGTATTATCTTGCGCCATGGCAACAAGTAATCCAACACACGAGCAAACAGAAAAAGGCAAGCGAAAAGAGAGGAGGAGATTGGGAAAGAGAGGGCGAATAAAACAGCAAGAGTGAAGTGGGGGAGAGGAAAACGAGAGGCAAATGGCAAATAATGTAAATGCGAGGGAGATGGGTCTTTGATGGGTACTTGGTATGTCTTGACTTGAGCGAAGACCTCTCCAGCAACGGCGCCAGAAATCCTTCTTGCTACGTCTTGAGCTCGCGTTGGTTTTCCTCGAAGAGGAGAGGGTGATGCAGCAGAGTAGCGTAAGTATTTCCCTCAGTTTTTGAGAACCAAGGTATCAATCTAGTAGGAGGCTCCTCAAAAGTTCCACGCACCTACACAAATAGATTGAGAACTCGCAACCAACACAATAAAGGGGTTGTCAATCCCTTCATGGCCACTTGCGAAAGTGAGATCTAATAAAGATAGTAAGATAAGATAAATATATTTTTGGTATTTTATAATATAGATGCAAAAAGTAAAGATGCAAATAAAAGTAGATTGAAAGCAAATATGATAAGAGATAGACCCCGGGGTCATAGGTTTCACTAGTGGCTTCTCTCAAGATAGCATAAGTATTACGGTGGGTGAACAAATTACTATCGAGCAATTGATAGAAAAGCGCATAGTTATGAGATTATCTAGGCATGATCATGTATATAGGCATCACGTCCATAACAAGTAGACCGACTCCTGCCTGTATCTACTACTATTACTCCACACATCGACCGACTCCTGCCTGCATCTAGAGTATTAAGTTCATAAGAACAGAGTAACGCATTAAGCAAAATGACATGATGTAGAGGGATAAACTCATGCAATATGATATAAACCCCATCTTGTTATCCTCGATGGCAACAATACAATACGTGCCTTGCAACCCTTTCTGTCACTGGGTAAGGACACCGCAAGATTGAACCCAAAGCTAAGCACTTCTCCCATGGCAAGAAAGATCAATCTAGTAGGCCAAACCAAACTGATAATTCGAAGAGACTTGCAAAGATAACTCAATCATACATAAAAGAATTCAGAGAAGATTCAAATATTATTCATAGATAAACTTGATCATAAACCCATAATTCATCGGATCTCGACAAACACACCGCAAAAAGAGTTTTCATCAAATAGATCTCCACAAGAGAGGGGGAGAACATTGTATTGAGATCCAAAAAGAGAGAAGAAGCCATCTAGCTAATAACTATGGACCCGTAGGTCTATGGTAAAATACTCACAACTCATCGGAGGGGCAAGGATGTAGATGTAGAAGCCCTTCATGGTCGATTCCGCCTCCGGCAGAGCACCGACGAAGGCTCCAAGATGGGATCTCACGGATACAGAAGGTTACGGTGGTGGAAATTGTGTTTCGTGGTGCCCCTGGATGTTTTCGGGGTACGTAGGTATACATAGGAGGAAGAAGTACGTCGGTGGCCGCCCGAGGGGCCCACGAGACAGGGGGGCATGCCCTACAGGGGGGCGCCCTCCTATCTCGTGGCTGCCTCTGCTGCTTCTTGACTTCCACTCCAAGTCCTCTGGATCTCGTTTGTTCCAAAAAATCATGCTTCCGAAGGTCTCATTCCATTTGGACTTCGTTTGATATTCCTTTTCTTCGAAATACTGAATAATAGGCAAAAAAACAGCAATATGGGCTGGGCCTCCGGTTAGTAGGTTAGTCCCAAAAATGACATAGATGTGTAAAATAAAGCCCATAAACACCCAAAAGGGGTAATATAATATCATGGAACAATCAAAAATTATAGATACGTTGGAGACGTATCAATGTGGCAGTCAGAACATTTCTCAACCTCAAATAGATCAGAGCGACTCATGGAGAACTTCCGCAATATCCTGTCAGACTGTAACCTGTTTGAGCTGGGATACAAAGGTCCTGGCTGGACCTACAATAACAAGCAAGATGGAGTCAAGAACGTCCGAGCCAGACTGGATCGAGGGGTGGCCAGCCCAGAGTGGTCGGACTATTTTAGGAGAGCCACGGTGGAACACATATGTTCGTCAAGGTCAGATCACTTGCCACTACTTGTTCGTCTTGGTCAAAGGAAGGAATGGCGACCAAAGGGAGAAGGAAAAGAGAAGGTCTTTAGGTATGAACATATGTGGGAGCGAGCCGGCTCTTTGCAGGACACCATTGACAGTTCATGGAAAAAAGGAGGACCGGCAGCGATCCTTCAGAAAGTTACAGAGAAGATTGCTAGCATGCAGAAAGATCTTAGGCAATGGGCTGATAAGGATTTTGGCTCGGTCATAAAACAGACATCAGAAATTAGGAATAAACTCGGCATTCTTTGGAGGTCTCCCTACTCAGTAGATCAACAGAATTCAATCAAAAAGTGCTCGACAGAGTTGGATGAGCTACTTCTCAGGGAAGAACTCATGTGGAGGCAAAGGTCTAGAGCTACCTATTTGAGAGAAGGGGACCGGAATACCAAGTGGTTTCAGAGTAAGGCCGCGTGGAGAAAGAAGAAAAATGACATCACAAAACTGAAGGATAGTTCGGGAGTGTGGAAGGAGGATAGGAAGGAGATTCAGGAGATGACGAGGGAGTTCTTCCGAGTGTTGTATAAAAGGAGAATGAGGTATTCCCACATGAAATACTGAACCACATTGAGAGAAATATTCTGGATGACATAAACTTGAAACTCACCAAACCGTTTTCTGCTTTAGAGGTGAGTGATGCCTTATTCCAAATTGGCCCCCTCAAGGCGCCGGGTGCCGATGGTTTCCCCGCCAGGTTTTTCCAGAGGAATTGGGAGGTGTTAAGAGAGGATATAGTAACGGGGGTACTGGGTTTCTTTGACACGGAACTCTCCCAGAAGGTCTGAATGATACGGTAATCGTTCTGATCCCCAAGAGCAAAGACCCTCAGACTCTCAAAGACTACCGTCCAATCAGCCTATGCAATGTACTGTACAAAGTGATATCCAAATGCCTGGTAAATCGGCTGCATCCCCACTTGAATGAAATCATTTCTGAGACACAAAGTGCTTTCATCCCCGGGAGAGTGATCACGGACAATGCAACCATTGCATTTGAGTGCTTCCACAAGATACAACATTGTAAACAGCCGCAGAACACACACTGTGCATACAAGCTTGACCTAGCCAAGGCCTATGATAGGGTGGACTGGGAGTTCCTAGAAGGAGTGCTGCTGAAAACGGGTTTCAACCAAAAGTGGACAGGATGGATAATGAAATGTGTACAATCGGTCAGATATTCAGTACGTTGCAATGGAGAGTTGCTTGAACCCTTTATCCCCACCCGAGGGTTGAGACAAGGGGACCCACTCAGCCCTTATCTCTTCTTGTTTGTCGCGGATGGCCTGGTAAAGCTCATCAACTTGGAGATCACTCAAGGTAATCTGACTCTGCTGAAGGTCGCAAGAAACAGCCCCGGAATTTCAAACCTCCTTTTTGCGGACGACAACTTGCTCTTCTTCAAAGCCTTGCCGGAGCAGGCTCACACCGTGAGGAAAATACTCACATCCTTCCAGAGAGCCACCAAACAATTACTGAGCGAGAGCAAGTGTTTGATTCTTTTTTAGTGAGGTGTGCCCAATGAATACAAGAGATGAGATCAAGGACATTCTAGGAGTGGTATCCACGACTTTTGAAGGGAAGTACCTAGGTCTCCCAACACCGGAGGGCAGAATGAAAGATGAGTGCTTCCAACCTATCATGGACAGGCTCGGCAAGAGGTGCGATGTGTCGTCGGAAAAATTCATGTCATATGCTGCCAAGGAGGTACATGTAAAATCAATTGTACAAGCTCTTCCATGCTACACGATGGGGGTTTTTCTCCTGTCGATGGGTTTTTGCGAGAGGTATGAGAAGTTGATCCAGGATTTCTGGTGGGGAGATGAAAATGGACACCGCAAAGTTCACTGGATGTCATGGGAGCGGATGACCAGGCCCAAGAGGGCGGGGGGTATTGGTTTTAGAGATATGCATCTGTTCAATTTAGCCCTACTAGAGAACGAAGGTTGGAGACTTATCCAGAACCCGGAAAGTCTTTGCGCCCGTGTGCTCAAGTCTAAGTACCACCCCAACGGCAATCTTTTAGACACTGTCTTTGCAATGGATGCTTCGCCTGTGTGGAGAGGTATTGAGGAAGGGCTGGATCTATTGAAGAAGGGGATCATCTGGAGAGTGGGAAATGGCAACAATATCCAGATCCAACGTGATCCGTGGCTACCAAGGAAGGAGGGCCTGATGACGGCATCTTTCATAAGAAGATCGCGCCTCCGGTGGGTAAACCAACTTATGCTCCCGAACAGGAAGGAGTGGAATGTCCTGCTCATAAAGCAAAATTTTCACTCCTTCGATGCTGAAGATATATGTAAAATCCCAATTCCGAGATCGGATGTGAGTGACTGCATTGCTTGGCACCCAGAAAAAAAAAATGGGATTTTCACAGTTAGGAGTGCGTATAAGCTGGCAGCGGCTATCAAGAATATGGCAAGTCTGGAACCATCCAGCTCGACAAATAGGCCTGAGGATCACAACATATGGGATCTCATATGGAAGGCCGACGTGCCACCGAAAGTAAGAATCTTTGGTTGGAGAGTAGCAACTAACACCCTCGCCACCAAGAAAAACAAATTCAGGCGCACGCTCACTCTAGACACGACTTGTGATATCTGCGGATGTGGGGAGGAGGATGAGCATCACGCAGTTGTTAACTGCACCAAGAGCAGAGCACTTCGATATAAGATGAGGGAGGAGTGGAATCTCCCAGCAGAAAAACAATTCTGGCACACGGGCGAAGATTGGCTGCAGGTCCTGTTGAGTAGTATCTCTGACGATGCACATACAAAAGTCCTTTTGTTGCTGTGGAGATGCTGGCACCTGCCAGACAATTGCATACACGGCGATGGCAAAGAGCCTGTTGTGCAGTCGGCTTCCTATCTGTCCAGATTTCTAATGGAATGGAATAATGCTATAGCAGGTGGAGTGTCGATGGACGGGAAAGATTGTGGGGGTCTGACCAAGCCATGCCCTAGCGATCGTGCAAACCAAAAAGAACAGTGGACTGCTCCTCTGAGAGGCACTGCTAAACTGAACACTGATGCATCTTTTCTCCCTCGCAGTGGACAGTGCTGGGGAGGCGCAGTTGCGCGGGATTACAAAGGGCAAGTATACCTGTCAGTTGGAAGGAAGCTGGATCCTGCGGGTTGTGCTTAGGAGGCGGAGGGACAGGCCTTGTTAATGGGTTTGCAAGTTTTGGCTTCTCGTTTTAACAGGAATATCGTGGTAGAAACGGACTGCAAAGCTCTTGCTGACGACCTTACAGATAAGGGTCAGAACAGGTCAGCTAGTTACAGCTTGATCATGGACACTAAGGCTCTGTTTGGTTCATAAGTCCTAGGACTTTTTTTAGTCCCAACTTATAAGCCCAAAGTCCCTAAAAAGTCCCTACCTGTTTGGTTCCTGGGACTTATAAGTCCCTATAAGACCATATTACAACTATAAGTCCCTATAAGTCCTTCCTTGAGAGTCTTATTTCATAAGTCCCAAATGCCCACTTTAAGTCCCTATAAGTCTCTCCTGTTTGGTTTGGATGGGACTTATAGGAACTTTTTTAAGTCCCTAAACCAATAAGTCCCTAGAAACAAACACCCTCTAAGTCACTGCTATCAAGCTTTGAGAGCTACCAGGTGAGTCACATCAACAGGGACCGAAACTCCCTTGCACATGAGATTGCAGCAGAAGCTAGGAAATCAGGGGATTTTCTTTTGATTGCAAATGTACCTAATGGGTTGCGTAGCTTGATGCACGCTGAATATAACCCCCCACTAGAGTAAGCCTGTTTACTCTAGTACTCAAAAAAAAGAAATTGTAGATGTCCGTCATAATTGAGTGAAAGAGGCCAAAAACGTGCTTCCTACCGCAAAAAAAGTTTCCGCTTACTGTCCGCTTTTCCTTTGTCGTTACTGAGGCCCTAACCTATGAGGCTATGGTAGTTCTCAATGGACGTACGAGGCAAAGAAATCGATAGACGTTAGTTCGCCATCACTTTGTGAACGATGTGTCTCCTGCGGAAAACATCAAATACTGGCCACACAATTTGATGATATTTCTCATACACAATATATTTTCATATTTATATATTTATTCTAGAATACACAAAAGCATGCATTTCATATATTAACAAGAAGCGGCAAAAAAGCCGGATACAATGCCTTTCTGCCACATTACAACGCCAATCATAAGAATTAGCATCCACATCCACCAAACATACCCACCACACAAACTATGATACATGCTACACCTAGGCCAACCTCATGCCAATGCGATGAGACAAGCCACAGAGCTACCCAGCCGCGTCACGACCGACGCCAGAGACCTCTACAACCAGACCAAGACTCGAGAACAACACATGCCAACGTACCCCACCCATTGCACCAAGAGGAAGTTGGCAAGTAGACGGCAGGGCCAGGGCAGACCTAGAGGAGTCGTCATCGAGAGAGCTTCGGCAATGGTGTACATCGCCCCCAAGGCTCACCCCCAAAAAGTAGTAGACGACACCAACAAGAGTCGTGCCACCGGTACTCCCCGAGCAACAAGACGGCACATCCAAGGAGGGAACGACGCCATGCCATACCGCCACTGCCACATGCTCCGAAGGCCGGAACAAGGGTTTCCCCTAAGCACGAGGGAGGGAGTCAGATCGAAGCTAAAGCAATGCCACCATGCATGGATGGGATGGCGCCCACAGATGTTGCCATTGCTAGCCTCGACGTCGCTAAGCAGGGATTTCTCCCAGCCCAAGATCCCAAACCCAAAGTTACGGAGATGCTCAATCAGGCCGGCCACCCCGACGGGAGGTGTCGCATCACGCAACACAGCTGCCTCCACCATCTCCGCCAACACCTCGCACACGAAGCCGGACCACCCACCAATAGGAACCACCACCAGCCAACCAGTCAACCACGCCAGCTGGATCCAGGCCACCAGCGCCAAGACCGCTAGCAGCCAAGAAGAGGCAAAGCGCCACCTTTCCCAGTTAGTGCTACCGGATCAGGCCTGCTCGACACCCAGCCGTACCGGCGGCCTTGTCACGATCCTCGGCCTCAAAACCGCGCACCCCCAGTCCGCTCCACTAGCCCGCCTCTGTGGCGCCAACCCCACGAGACCGAGGCTAACACTCCCCCGCTGGCACATGCCACCCCAAGCCATATCTGGCCAGGGCAGCCCTAGATCCACTCCCAGACGCCGCCGGGGAGCCACGCTGCACCGGAGCTCTCAACGCCGTCGCCTGGAACCCCGCTGCCGCCATCCCTAGGACGCACGTGGCTTTGTTGACGTCCTCTCTGATGGCGACAAAGCAGAGGAGGAGGAGTAGAGAGGGTCGGCGGCGGTGCGATTAGCCAGCGCCGTGCTCTGGAAGAAATCGCCGAGCAACGGCGATTCAGGTCAGGGCTGCAGCCAGGCTGCCCTGAAGGACGGGCCGCCGAGCGACGGCGATGACAACTACACCGTCTTCTACAACGTCCTCGGCATGAACTAGGCATTTTTAATGTTTTTGTCTATTTAAATTTGACTAAATATCAATGAAATCGCCTGTATTTCAACCAAATTAACTGAATTTCATCGAGTTTGGGTGTATTAATTTTTTTTTGCGCCAGCGCCATTGTGGTCGCGGCTGGGAATC
>NC_057807.1:13951984-13958091 GCF_018294505.1 Triticum aestivum
GCTATTTCCCCCCGAAAAACGCCCTTGGGGGACCGAACGGATGGAGATGCTCTATTAGTGCTATGTTAGTGTGTCCACATGATTTTTTTTTGCGGTTACATATATGTATACTCGATGATTAGAGAAAAAAGACTATGTGTTTACTGCTCATATTGATTTTTAAAATAAATTTGAGGCATGTACTTTTTCTCGACCTTCCCTTGCTGCTACAGAGCAATACCTATAGGGTTACCCGTAGAAAGTTTTGCCCACTTAATTGCCAAAGGACAGCTAAGACAACGAAATTGTAGATGTCCGTCATAATTGAGTGAAAGAGGCCAAAAACGTGCTTCCTACCGCGAAAAAAGTTTTCGCTTACTGTCCGCTTTTCCTTTGTCGTTACTGAGGCCCTAACCTATAAGGCTATGGTAGTTCTCAATGGACGTACGAGGCAAAGAAATCGATAGACGTTAGTTCGCCATCACTTTGTGAACGATGTGACTCCTGCGGAAAACATCAAATACTGGCCACACAATTTGATGATATTTCTCATACACAATATATTGTCATATTTATTTATTTATTCTAGAATACACAAAAGCATGGATTTCATATATTAACAAGAAGCGGCAAAGAAGCTGGATACAACACCTTTCTGCCACATTACAACACCAATCATAAGAATTAGCATCCACATCCACCAAACATACCCACCACACAAACTACGATACATGCTACACCTAGGCCAACCTCATGCCAATGCGATGAGACAAGCCACAGAGCAACCCAGCCACGTCACGACCGAGGCCACAGACCTCTACAATCAGACAAAGATATTGAAGAACAACACAGACCAACGTACCCCACCCATTGCACTAAGAGAAAGTCGGCAAGTGGATGGCATGACCAGGGCAGACCTAGAGGAGTCGTCATCGAGAGAGCTCCGGCAATGGTGTACATCGCCCCCAAGGCTCACGCCCAAAGTAGTAGACGACACCGACAAGAGTTGTGCCACCGGTACTCCTCGAGCAACAAGACGACACATCCAAGGAGGGAACGGCGCCATGCCATGCCGCTGCCGCCGCACGCTCTGAAGGCCAGACCAAGGGTTTCCCCTAAGCACGAGGGAGGGAGTCGGATCGAAGCTAAAGCAATGCCTCCATGCATGGAGGGGATGGCGCCCACAGATGTCGCCATTACTAGCCTCGGCGTCGCTAAGCTCGGATTTCTCCCAGCCCAAGATCCCAAAACCCGAAGTTCCGGAGATGCTCAACCAGGCCGGCCACCTCGACGGGAGGTGTAGCATCATGCAACACAGCTACCTTCACCATCTCTACCACCACCTCGCACACGAGGCTGGACCACCCACCGATAGGAACCACCACCAGCCAACCAGTCCACCACGCTCGCTGGATCTAGGCCACGAGCGCCAAGACCGCCAGCAGCCAACAAGAGGCAAAGCGCCACCTTTCCCAGTTAGTGCTACCGGATCAAGCCTCCCCAACACCCAGCCGTACCGGCGACCTTGTCACGATCCTCGGCCTCAAAACCGCGCACCCCTAGTACGCTCCACTAGCCCGCCTGTATGGCGCCAACCCCACGGGTCTGAGGCCAACACTCCCCCGCTGCCACATGCCACCCCATGCCATATCCGGCCAGGATAGCCCCAGATCCGCTCCTAGACGCCACAGGGGAGCCACGCCGGTACCCCACCGCCGCCATCCCTAGGACGCACATGGCTTCGTCGACGTCCTCTCTGGCGGCGGCAAAGCAGAGGAGGAGGAGTAGGGAGGGCCGGCGGCGGTGCGATTAGCCAGCGCTGTGCTCAAGAAGAAATCGCCAAGCAGCGGCGATCTAGGGCAGGGCTGCAGTCAGGCCGCCCCGAAGGACGGGCCGCCGAGCGACGGCGACGACGGCTACACCGTCTTCTACAACCTCCTCGGCATGAACTAGGATTGTTTTAATGTTTTTATCTATGTAAATTTGACTAAATATCAATGAAATTGTCTATATTTCGTCCAAATTAACTAAATTTCATCGAGTTTGGGTGTTTAAGTTTTTTTTGGGCCTGCGCCGTTGCGGTCGCGGCTGGGAATCGGTTCCCCCCATGCCCAAAAAACCGCCGATGAAGCCCCAAGAGGCGTTATTTCCCCCCGAAAAATGCCCTTGGGGGGCCGAACAGTTGGAGATGCTCTAACAGTGCTATGTTAGTGTATCCACATGATATGGAGTGTACATATATGTGCGCTCGATGATTAGAGAAAAAATACTATGTGTTTACTGCCATATTGATTTTTTAAATAAATTTGAGGCATGTACTTTTTCTAGACAATCAATATTGGCCAAATTTTGAAATTTGTTTGGTCTCGACCTTCCCTTGCTGCTACAGAGCAATACCTGTAGGGTTACCCGTAGAAAGTTTTGCCCACTTAATTGCCAAAGGAGAGCTAAGACAACGAAATTCTAGATGTCCGTCATAATTGAGTGAAAGCGGCCAAAAACGTGCATCCTACCGCAAAAAAAGTTTTCGCTTACTGTCCGCTTTTCCTTTGTCGTTACCGAGGCCCTAACCTGTGAGGCTATGGTAGTTCTCAATGGACGTACGAGGCAAAGAAATCGATAGACGTTAGTTCGCCATCACTTTGTGAACGATGTGACTCCTGCGGAAAACATCAAATACTGGCCACACAATTTGATGATATTTCTCATACACAATATATTGTCATATTTATTTATTTATTCTAGAATACACAAAAGCATGGATTTCATATATTAACAAGAAGCGGCAAAGAAGCTGGATACAACACCTTTCTGCCACATTATAACACCAATCATAAGAATTAGCATCCACATCCACCAAACATACCCACCACACAAACTACGATACATGCTATACCTAGGCCAACCTCATGCCAATGCGATGAGACAAGCCACAGAGCTACCCAGCCACGTCACGACCGAGGCCAAAGACCTCTACAATCAGACAAAGATATTGAAGAACAACACAGACCAACGTACCCCACCCATTGCACTAAGAGAAAGTCGGCAAGTGGATGGCATGACCAGGGCAGACCTAGAGGAGTCGTCATCGAGAGAGCTCCGGCAATGGTGTACATCGCCCCCAAGGCTCACGCCCAAAGTAGTAGACGACACCGACAAGAGTTGTGCCACCGGTACTCCTCGAGCAACAAGACGACACATCCAAGGAGGGAACGGCGCCATGCCATGCCGCTGCCGCCGCACGCTCTGAAGGCCAGACCAAGGGTTTCCCCTAAGCACGAGGGAGGGAGTCGGATCGAAGCTAAAGCAATGCCTCCATGCATGGAGGGGATGCCGCCCACAGATGTCGCCATTACTAGCCTCGGCGTCGCTAAGCTCGGATTTCTCCCAGCCCAAGATCCCAAAACCCGAAGTTCCGGAGATGCTCAACCAGGCCGGCCACCTCGACGGGAGGTGTAGCATCATGCAACACAGCTACCTTCACCATCTCTACCACCACCTCGCACACAGGGCTGGACCACCCACCGATAGGAACCACCACCAGCCAACCAGTCCACCACGCCCGCTGGATCTAGGCCACGAGCGCCAAGACCGCCAGCAGCCAACAAGAGGCAAAGCGCCACCTTTCCCAGTTAGTGCTACCGGATCAGGCCTGCCCAACACCCAGCCGTACCAGCGACCTTGTCACGATCCTCGGCCTCAAAACCGCGCACCCCTAGTACGCTCCACTAGCCCGCCTGTATGGCGCCAACCCCACGGGTCTGAGGCCAACACTCCCCCGCTGCCACATGCCACCCCATGCCATATCCGGCCAGGATAGCCCCAGATCCGCTCCTAGACGCCACAGGGGAGCCACGCCGGTACCCCACCGCCGCCATCCCTAGGACGCACATGGCTTCGTCGACGTCCTCTCTGGCGGCGGCAAAGCAGAGGAGGAGGAGGAGTAGGGAGGGCCGGCGGCGGTGCGATTAGCCAGTGCTGTGCTCAAGAAGAAATCGCCAAGCAGCAGCCATCTAGGGCAGGGCTGCAGTCAGGCCGCCCCGAAGGACGGGCCGCCGAGCGACGGCGACAAGGGCTACACCGTCTTCTACAACCTCCTCGGCATGAACTAGGATTCTTTTAATGTTTTTATCTATGTAAATTCGACTAAATATCAATGAAATTATCTATATTTCGTCCAAATTAATTAAATTTCATCGAGTTTGGGTGTTTAAGTTTTTTTTGGGCCCGCGCCGTTGCGGTCGCGGCTGGGAATCGGTTCCCCCCATGCCCAAAAAACCGCCGATGAAGCCCCAAGAGGCGTTATTTCCCCCCGAAAAATGTCCTTGGGGGGACGAACAGATGGAGATGCTCTAACAGTGCCATGTTAGTGTGTCCACATGATATGGTGTGTACATATATGTGCACTCGATGATTAGAGAAAAAAGACTATGTGTTTACTGCTCATATTGATTTTTTAAATAAATTTGAGGCATGTACTTTTTCTAGACAATCAATATTGGCCAAATTTTAAAATTTGTTTGGTCTCGACCTTCCCTTGCTGCTACAGAGCAATACCTGTAGGGTTACCCGTCGAAATTTTTGCCCACTTAATTGCCAAAGGAGAGCTAAGACAACGAAATTCTAGATGTCAGTCATAATTGAGTGAAAGCGGCCAAAAACGTGCTTCCTACCGCAAAAAAAGTTTTCGCTTACTGTCCGCTTTTCCTTTGTCGTTACTGAGGCCCTAACCTATAAGGCTATGGTAGTTCTCAATGGACGTACGAGGCAAAGAAATCGATAGACGTTAGTTCGCCATCACTTTGTGAACGATGTGACTCCTGCGGAAAACATCAAATACTGGCCACGCAATTTGATGATATTTCTCATACACAATATATTGTCATATTTATTTATTTATTCTAGAATACACAAAAGCATGCATTTCATATATTAACAAGAAGCGGCAAAGAAGCCGGATACAATGCCTTTCTGCCATATTACAACGCCAATCATAAGAATTAGCATCCACATCCACCAAACATACCCACCACACAAACTACGATACATGCTACACCTAGGCCAACCTCATGCCAATGCGATGAGACAAGCCACAGAGCTACCCAGTCGCGTCACGACCGACGCCAGAGACCTCTACAACCAGACCAAGACTCGAGAACAACATAGGCCAACGTACCCCACCCATTGCACGAAGAGGAAGTCGGCAAGTGGACAGCAGGGCCAGGGCAGACCTAGAGGAGTCGTCATCGAGAGAGCTCCGGCAATGGTGTACATCGCCCCCAAGGCTCACGCCCAAAAAGTAGTAGACGACACCGACAAGAGTCGTGCCACCGGTACTCCTCGAGCAACAAGACGACACATCCAAGGAGGGAACGACGCCATGCCATGCCGCCGCCGCCACATGCTCTGAAGGCAGGACCAAGGGTTTCCCCTAAGCACGAGGGAGGGAGTCGGATCGAAGCTAAAGCAATGCCGCCATGCATGGAGGGGATGGCGCCCACAGATGTCGCCATTGCTAGCCTCGGTGTCGCTAAGCAGGGATTTCTCCCAGCCCAAGATCCGAAACCCAAAGTTCCGGAGATGCTCAATCAGGCCGGCCACCCCGATGGGAGGTGTCGCATCACGCAACACAGCTACCTCCACCATCTCCGCCACCACCTCGCACACGGAGCCGGACCACCCACCGATAGGAACCACCACCAGCCAACCAGTCCACCACGCCCGCTGGATCCAGGCCACCAGCGCCAAGACCGCCAGCAGCCTAGAAGAGGCAAAGCGCCACCTTTCCTAGTTAATGCTACCGGATCAGGCCTGCCCGAAACCCAGCCGTACTGGCGGCCTTGTCACGACCCTCGGCCTCAAAACTTCGGACCCCCAGTCCGCTCCACTAGCCCGCTTTTGTGGCACCAACCCCGCGAGACCGAGGCCAACACTCCCCCGCAGCCCCAGATCCACTCCCAGACGGCGCCGCTTGGAACCCGCCGCCAACTAGCAGGCGCCAACGCAAGGAGCCCCGCCGCCGCCATCCCTAGGACACACGTGGCTTCGTCGGCGTCATCTCTGGCGGCAGCGCAGTGGAGGAGGAGTAGGGAGGGCCGGCGGCGGTGCGATTAGGGTGGCCCTCGTGT
>NC_057807.1:13958500-13977796 GCF_018294505.1 Triticum aestivum
TGTCATATTTATAGCTTAAATATTTTTTTGGGAGTATAGTTTTATTTTTTTTGTCTAGTAGATTAACCGCTTTTTTCAGGGATAACAATATTCCGCAATAAAAATGTATTTCTCATACACAATATACTGTCATATTTATAGATTAAATATTTTTTGGAAGTACAGTTTTATTTTTTTGGAGTTGATAGTATTTTTTCAGGGATAACAATACTTGTTAATCATGTCAAATAGTGTAACAATGGCTTTATTGGTAGTGACGACATACATCATTGTTGGCTGCAGCGCTTCATCAACATACTAATGGAGCTTGTAGCTGGTGTTAACAAAGTTCAGAGAGTTCTCCTGAAATAAAATCTACAAGGCTCGAACTTAACTGGCTAGGCCACAAAGTATGACACGTTGTTTACATGGTGTCCTCGACTCCTCTCATGTTCTTATATAAATCCAAGCAGTTCAGAAGGCCGTCTCACTCCACAAAGGCATATCACTAACGTTAAGTATTAACACAGTGAAGTCTGAAGCGGTCAACTGAGGTCGATCGTTCTGCCATAATGGCCGCCTCCGTGGAGACTCGCCGTCGCTCACACCCGCCGCCGACGATGAACAACAACCAGCGCAGCCACCGGATTCACCACCCCACCGTTTGGGGGGACTTCTTCCTTGGTTTCAGGCCATTCACTCCGACCCAGGTGAACTAAATTAAATTAGCACGCAGACACCAGTGTTGTACCTTCTTGTTGGATGTCATTTTACAATATGTATAAGTTAAACAACTTAAGGACAATATATTTTGAAATATGTTTTTGTTCAAACATATTTTCATGCAAAATGGACTGTGGAAGCATAACCTCGGACACCGTGCAGGTGTAAATGTCTAAGACAGCATGTTTGGGGACACCATGAGTACTAATGTATCATCTCTTGCAGTGTCTTTCCATGAAAAACAAGGCTGAAGTAATGAAAGAAGAGCTGAGGGCGACGATAGTAGATTCAGGTTCTGCTGATCTGCCTCGGAAGCTTGAGCTTGTCGATACTTTACAGCAGCTTGGTTTGGACTACCACTATGGGAAAGAGATCAATGACTTGCTGTGTGGGATTCATGATACCGGCGATGAAGACCGTGATCTTCACACGGCGGCTCTTGGGTTTTATTTGCTCAGGAAACAGGGATTCAATGTTTCGCCAGGTATAAAAAACATAATTAGAATCTCAAAGACGTGAGTACTTGGTGAAATTTTCTAAAAACATTTGTCCTAATAGAACTATGTACTATACATGACAATGCCGCAGATGTATTCCTAAAGTTCATAGATGCCGAAGGAAAGATTACCTGCAACGACACAAGAAGCCTCTTGGGCATGTACAACGCTGCCCATGTTCGAACCCATGGTGAAGAAACACTCAGCAGCGTGATCGCTTACACAAAAGACCATCTCCTCCGTGTCGTGGAGCAACAAACAATTTCACCACCTATATTACTCGAGGAGGTGCGGCGTACGCTGGAAACGCCTCTTTTCAGGAGGCCTCGAAGAGTTGAAGCGCGACACTTCATCTCAGTTTATGAGAGAATGAGTACAAGGAATGAGGCCATTTTGGAGCTTGCAAAGCTGGATTTCAGTATTCTTCAGGCTCTGTACTGTGAGGAGCTGAGGGCTCTTACTCTGTAAGTAACTATATATATGATGAAATCTGCTAGTACATAGGCAAAATTTCACCTTCTGTCCGTCGGTGCAATTTATATTCCGCCACTTAACTCTAATGCCAGACACAACTCTATGCCCCTTAACTCTTGAAATGTTTTTCATACCCTCCGTTGTATCATTACAATCTGAGTTCATGGTTTGTTTGCAGGTGGTGGAAAGAACTGCAACTCCAAGACCATTTGAGCTTCGCACGAGACAGGATGGTGGAGATGCACTTTTGGATGTTAGGAGTTTTATTTGAGCCACAATATTCATACGGACGAATCGTACTCACAAAGTTCTTTACATTTATATCAATATTTGACGACATTTACGACAGCTACAGCACCTTAGAAGAAAGTAGGCTCCTTACCATGGCAATGGAAAGGTCTGTATATATTTATGTGAGCTAGGGTGGTTTAACAACCAATTAATGTGTTGCTTGATACTAATTCTAGAACAACTCTATTCTTTTTAGGTGGGATGAACAAGCCTCTGAACACCTCCCAGGTTACATGAAGTTCTTCTACAGCAAAGTACTCGCTACCATGAAGGTCATCGAAAAGGATTTGGATAGTCAAGGAAACAAGCATGCAGACTATGTAAAAAAGCTAGTAAGTTGATGTCTCATGAACATGCTTAATTCAAGAAAAACAAACCGATAAATACTCGCATAGGATCATTATGTATGGACACAACTAGAACTATGGTGCGAAGCCTCTGAATCGCATGCAGGAACTGGCGCAGAGCCACTTGAGGCATGCACAAGTAGATAAAAGTGATGAAATCATCAAGACTCTTCGTAAATTTGAATTTTAAAATATGTTAACTCATAAACAGTGTACTCAATACATGGCTCATCTTAACTGTTGGCTTTGTTTCAGGAGACTTAAAAAACTGAGATCATGATATTTGCTGTCTTAAAAGTTAACACCTATACTTACGAAGCTTCCGTTTCGCTCGTTAAAAAATCTGCTATGTGAAAGAAATATGTGTATATATGTAGACAATCAACTTCCCAGTGAAAAATAAATATATCATTGTACTTATGCAGCTAATCGATGCTACGAAATGCTACTACAATGAAGCAAAATGGCGTGAGGAAACCGACACACCTGTTACTGTGGAGGAGCACCTGCGATTCTCGGTGCCTAGCTGTTGCTGCATGCATGTTGCATGCCTTGCCTTTGTTATCATAGGAGCGAGCAGAGATGCCATCGAGTGGGGCATGACCTATCCTAAAATCATGCGAGCTTCTTGTGTCATCGGCCGTGTCATCAACGATGTGGCTTCACACGAGGTTACATACTTACAACTGTAAATACATGTCATGTCTTATTTATTTGCAGTTTTTGGTTCATGGATAAGTTTGGGATCCTTCTAGTTTTGTAGCTTGTCGCTTTTATTTGGCAGCGAATATAATCCAAAAGAATAATAAATCCTAGTTGTGTGCATCATGATATCTATGCCAATTAAAAGCCAATTAAGTAAACTGATGTAATCCCTACATTCTCCTCAGAAAGGTTTGGCAAAATATTTTCTAGAACACCATCTATTTTGGAACAGGTATAATAATTAACTAGTCATAGAAACCACTTGCCATAAAATATAGGTTAACTAATACTCCCTCCTGAAAGAAATATAAGAGTGATCTAAACGCTCTTATATTTCTTTACAGAGTGAGTAGAAAAGTTATTTAACCCGAGAAGGATACCATGGTCTCTGCATCAGTTGATGCACTGATGCACGGAGCCATATTAATAGATGGGTATGATCACTCTTTTAATATGACCCACTTTTTTCTCTCATAAATCAGCGAGAACAAGAACAGTGCTCTGACGAGAGGTCTGTGATGTCAACGGTGGAAGCGTGCATGGAGGAGAACAAGTACACTGCAAAGGAAGATGCATATAGAAAGCTCGGGGAGCTCATAGAGGAGTCATGGATGGACATCATTGAGGAGCTCCTCAAGCCAGCCACCGCACGGCCAACAACGCCGCTCCTAGAGGCAGTGGTGAATTCGACAAGGATGTTGGACTTCTTGTACAAGGATCAAGACGCATACACCGATCCACGGGCTCTCAAAGTGGTAGTAGATTCTATATATGTAAATTCTATATAGAGAAAAGTATTCAAATTTGTATATGCAAATAATCATACTATGAGAAACTATGTAACTCACCACTCATGTATCATGCAAAACTTGTGTATCCGCGAGAAAACTATGAGAAAAAATTGTACTATGTGCAAGCAGAATAATAATCAAGTCTTTCGATCAACTGGTTTAGCAAGTAGTATCTAGACTAAACAAGCATTACACCAGCCACTACTTTGCATCTGGATCTGGAGAAGCTGATTCCTGACAGCTAGAGGCATATAGGAGCTGCTCTCCTAGCCTCGCCGAGTCAGTTGGTACCTCCCAAGCGAGGGATGGGAAGTAGAAACTGTGTATTGTACTAGGACCAACCGTTTGAAGTGCCTTAGGGTTGAACATTTCCCGAGCCAGTCGATCAATTCCAGTGCTTTACCTTTTATGGTGTCATGACATACTCACCCACACATATGTTATCAAATGGTTATCCCTAAGCGTTAGTCGGCTGACCGAGAAAAATAAAATCAGTTGCCTCCGTTACAGCTGGATTCATGTAAGTGCTAGATCTAGGATCTCTATTCCTCACAACAAGAAGTGTCGTAGTGTGTCAAATGTGCCCATGCAACAAAAGTGTTGAAAATGTGTCACAACACCTGCATCATGGAAAACATATGTGTGCAACATATGAACAACACTGGCAAGGACAAAGAAATGTATTTGCAGTAAGAGAAAATCCTCTGGAAGCATAAAACCAAAATATTTGTGAGATGTGTGCAACATTGTGCGAATACTCATGAGTAAACAACTAATACCGTCCGCACTTGCAAACGTTGGAACATCGTATAGAGCATCAAGAAATCTTGATTTCTCTGGCGTCTCATTATCAACAATGGAGGCATGACCCCTTTGCCAATTTGGGCTCTTCGACCATGAATTCAGCTTGTCAGAACCCGGTTGAGCCAGATCCAATGACCCTAGAACTGTTCCTTGATGTTCCAACATCTTTCAAGAGCTCATTGGCATGAACTTGAGATCAGTCACGAGGTATTCATCAGTTCATGGCATCAGGCTTAGGGAAGAGATGCCGGGGAAGGAAGAGGAGTAGGTCAAATATATTATGCGATTAAGTTCCTTCTTCCATGGTGGCCATCCACATATACATCTCTTCTCCTCGTAGACTTTTCGCAGATGACACTAATCATGGGCATGGGGATGCATATGATGTTCAATTGACCCTTAAAAGTAACATCTACTTTGTTTGAGCCACCTTCAGACAATACTAGAAATTCGTTATCCACCGATGGTACAACCTCTGCCTCTGTCCACCAACATACTTGTCAGCTTTATCACTATTGACCAAGAGATGCGAGGTAGCACGATGCTGCAATCCAGCCAACCACTTCCCACAAGATGTTTCTAACATGTCATTTATGAACTCTTTAATATGTTCTACTTTTTTTTGTGGCAACACAGGCTATTTCTTTTCAGTCCACAGTGAAACTAGCGGCTGCGATGGAACATCTAAGATTTATTTAAATTTTTTGTATATGCTAAATTTAACTTTACTTGGTCTACAATGAACAATTTTGATATAATATTTACTTTATTCTAGATGTTAAAAACATATTAAAAATATCAATAATTTAGATTAATTTTTTTGCAAGATACGTACTAGACTATTATTCTTGCAAAGCATAATCCATGCACTTATACATGTGATAGTGATCAAAGTTAAACATTGACACTGAGGTGCGTCCAGACTTTGAACATCCATTTAGCCTGATCAAAGTGCGTACGGCTACCCCTTTATTTAGTGAAAGAATTATTGCATTCGAATTTTGTTTCACACAGGAATTTTCACATCCAAACAATCAGGTTCATTTATGCCTGACCAGTCAATACATACATACTGCTAAGGACCACTGGTACAATGATGGTAGTGTGTCGGTAGTCGGTGTTAGAGAAAATATGCATCTGCTGCTCACACCGGTTTTAGCAATTCATTTTAAGCACATACTTTCGTTTTCTAGGCAATCAATTCTGCACAAAGAGAATGCATTCACTTGGTGTGGACTTTCCATTGTCGCTATAGAACCATCCATGCGAGGCTACCTGAAGAATCTTTTGTGCGCCCACTAAGAAATCGATAGATGCAGTTCGGCTACTAACTTCATGAAAAATATGTTTTGTGTGGCCAGAAGTTTCTGAAAACAAAACCTAGCTATCTGTTGGCCAAGCAAATTGACGAATGGATAGCTATACATTTGTTAGTTACGACGGACACTGCCACTGTTACAATGGCTTTATTGGCGACGACCAGATACCATTATTGTTGGCTGTAGCGCTTGAGCGTACTAATTTTTTTTTTTAGAACGAAGGCTCAAGAAGAGCCCGGCTTTGAATTAACAAAGCCATCAACCGGCCAGGATTACAGAGAATACAACCACGAACCACACAAAGAAAAGGAAAACAAACATGGCAAAGATACAAAGGCGCTGGGAGACAGCTCGCATAGCACACAACCAGCTAGATACCAGATCAACATGAAGCTAATAGCTAGGAGATGCCAGGGACCTCTTGCACACACGCAACCAAGGGGAAGGCAACTGCCGGCTCAGGGCAAGGAAACGACGACGATGAGAGGCAAGCCATTGCCAGAACACCAAGGGGAAGGCAACTGCCGGCTCAGGGCTTGTGGAGAACACAATCAGACAATTCCATCGTCAAAGAAGGCCCCTGCCTCCTCGCCTGGCTCGAAAGGCGCCGCACCGTTGAGCGATGGACTAGTTCACCCTAGAACCTGCCTGAATGGCACCCAAGGAAGCCACAGGAGCGGAACCAGGCGTTCCTCACATGTCGACGGCGACTCACCTAGAGCCAAGCAGCCCCAAAACCGCAGATCGGGCGAGAAAGAGGGTGAGCTGCCAGGATGAAGGTGTTGGAAATATGCCCTAGAGGCAATAATAAATTAGTTATTATTACTATATTTCCTTGTTCATGATAATCGTTTATTATCCATGCTATAATTGTATTGATAGGAAACTTAGATACATGTGTGAATACATAGACAACACCATGTCCCTAGTAAGCCTCTAGTTGACTAGCTCGTTGATCAATAGATGGTTACGGTTTCCTGACCATGGATATTGGATGTCGTTGATAACGGGATCACATCATTAGGAGAATGATGTGATGGACAAGACCCAATCCTAAGCCTAGCACAAAGATCGTGTAGTTCGTATGCTAAAGCTTTTCTAATGTCAAGTATCATTTCCTTAGACCATGAGATTGTGCAACTCCCGGATACCGTAGGAATGCTTTGGGTGTACCAAATGTCACAGCGTAACTGGGTGGCTATAAAGGTGCACTATGGGTATCTCCGAAAGTGTCTGTTGGGTTGGCACGAATCGAGACTGGGATTTGTCACTTCGTGTGACGGAGAGGTATCTCTGGGCCCACTTGGTAGGACATCATCACAATGTGCACAATGTGACCAAGGGGTTGATCATGGGATGATGTGTTACAGAACGAGTAAAGAGACTTGCCGGTAACGAGATTGAACAAGGTATCGGGATACCGACGATCGAATCTCGGGCAAGTACTATACCGCTAGACAAAGGGAATTGAATACGGGATTGATTGAATCCTTCATCCGATGAGATCATCGTGGAACATGTGGGAGCCAACATGGGTATCCAGATCCCGCTGTTGGTTATTGGCCGGAGAGTTGTCTCGGTCATGTCTACGTGTCTCCCGAACCCGTAGGGTCTACACACTGAAGGTTCGATGACGCTAGGGTTATAAAGGAAGTTTGTATGTGGTTACCGAGTGTTGTTCGGAGTCCCGGATGAGATCCCGGACGTCACGAGGAGTTCCGGAATGGTCCGGAGGTAAAGATTTATATATGAAAAGTTGTTGTTCGGGTTCCGGGAAAAGTTCGTTTTTTTCCGGTATTGTACCGGGAAGCTTCCAGAAGGTTCCGGAGGATTCCGGAGGGGTCCGGAGGTCCGGAAAATGTTCCACCACGTCCAATACAGCAGCATGGCTGTAAGGGGGCGCCCTAGCCTTAATGAGCCAGGGGCACCACCCCCCCCCAAGGCCCATGCGCATGGGAGAGGGGAAACCCTAAGGGGGAGGGCCTCCACTTGACTTGGGAGGCACTCCTCCCCCCTTTGGCCGCCGCCCCCAACCCTAGATGAGATCTAGGGGGGCCAGCCCCCTCTCTCCCCACCTATAAATAGTGTAGGGGTGGGAGGGCAGCCGCACCCCAAGTTCTGGGGCAGCCCTCCCCATTTCCCAAGTCCTCCTTCTCTCCCGCGGTGCTTGGCAAAGCCCTGCAGGATTGCCACGCTCCTCCACCACCACCACGCAATCGTGCTACTGCTGGACGGAGTCATCCCCAACCTCTCCCTCTCTCCTTGCTGGATCAAGGCATGGGAGACGTCACCGGGCTTAATGTGTGTTGAACGCGGAGGTGTCGTCCGTTCGGCACTAGGATCATCGGTGATTTGGATCACGACGAGTACGACTCCATCAACCCCGTTCACTTGAACGCTTCCGCTTAGCGATCTACAAGGGTATGTAGATGCACTCCCCTTTCCCTCGTTGCTATATTACTCCATAGATTGATCTTGGTGATGCATAGAAAATTTTGAATTTTTGCTACGTTCTCCAACAGTGGTATCAGAGCCAGGTCTATGCGTAGTTTCTATGCACGAGTAGAATACAAGTTGTTGTGGGCGTTAATTTTGTTCAATATGGTTACCGTTACTAGTCCAATCTTGTTTCGACGGTATTGTGGGATGAAGCGGCCCAGACTGACCTTACACGTACACTTACGTGAGACAGGTTCCACCGACTGACATGCACTAGTTGCATAAGGTGGTTAGCGGGTGCCAGTCTCTCCCACTTTAGTCGGATCGGATTTGATGAAAAGGGTCCTTATGAAGGTTAAATAGCAATTGACATATCATGTTGTGGTTTTTTGCGTAGGTAAGAAACGTTCTTGCTAGAAACCCATAGTAGCCACGTAAAACATGCAACAACAATTAGAGGATGTCTAACTTGTTTTTGCAGGGTATGCTATGTGATGTGATATGGCCAAAAGAATGTGATGAATGATATATGTGATGTATGAGATTGATCATGTTATTGTAATAGGAATCACGACTTGCATGTCGATGAGTATGACAACCGGCAGGAGCCATAGGAGTTGTCTTAATTTATTGTATGACCTGCGTGTCAATGAACAACGCCATGTAATTACTTTACTTTATAGCTAAACCGTTAGCCATATTAGTAGAAGTAATGATTGGCGAGACAACTTCATGGAGACACGATGATGGAGATCATGATGATGGAGATCATGGTGTCATGCTGGTGACGATGATGATCATGGAGCCCCGAAGATGGAGATCAAAAGGAGCAAAATGATATTGGCCATATCATGTCATTTTTTGATTGCATGTGATGCTTATCATGTTTATGCATCTTATTTGCTTAGAACGACGGTAGTAAATAAGATGATCCCTCATTAAAATTTCAAGAAAGTGTTCCCCCTAACTGTGCACTGTTGCGAAAGTTCGTTGTTTCGAAGCACCACGTGATGATCTGGTGTGATAGATTCTAACGTTCACATACAACGGGTGTAAGACAGATTTACACACGCGAAACACTTAGGTTAGCTTGACGAGCCTAGCATGTACAGACATGGCCTCGGAACACAAGAGACCGAAAGGTCGAGCATGAGTCGTATGGTAGATACGATAAACATAAAGATGTTCACCGATGATGACTAGTCCGTCTCACGTGATGATCGAACACGACCTAGTTGACTCGGATCATGTAATCACTTAGATAACTAGAGGGATGTCTATCTGAGTGGGAGTTCATAAGATGAACTTAATTATCCTGAACATAGTCAAAAGATCTTTGCAAATTATGTCGTAAGCTCGCGCTTTAGTTCTACTGTTTAGATATGTTCCTAGAGAAAATTTAGTTGAAAGTTGATAGTAGCGATTATGCGGACTAGGTCCGTAAACTGAGGATTGTCCTCGTTGCTTCGTAGAAGGCTTATGTCCTTAATGCACCGCTCGGTGTGCTGAACCTCGAATGTCGTCTGTGGATGTTGCGAACATCTGACATACACGTTTTGATAACTACGTGATAGTTCAGTAATGTTAAACGGTTTAGAGTTGAGGCACCAAAGACGATTTCGAAACGTCGCGGAACATTTGAGATGTTTCGAGGGCTGAAATTGGGATTTTAGGCTTGTTCCCACGTCAAGAGGTATAAGACCTCCGACGATTTTCTTAGCCTGCAAACTAAGGGAGAAAAGCTCAATCGTTGAGCTTGTGCTCAGATTGTCTGAGTACAACAATCACTTGAATCGAGTGGGAGTTGATCTTCCAGATGAGATAGTGATGTTTCTCCAAAGTTATTGCCACCAAGCTACTAGAGCTTGTGATGAACTATAACATATCAGGAATAGATATGATGATCCTTGAAATATTCGCGATGTTTGACACCGCGAAAGTAGAAATCAAGAAGGAGCATCAATTGTTGATGGTTAGTGAAACCACTAGTTTCAAGAAGGGCAAGGGCAAGAAGGGATACTTCATGAAACAGCAAATCAGCTGCTGCTCTAGTGAGGAAACCCAAGGTTGAACCCAAACCCGAGACTAAGTGCTTCTGTGATAAGGGGAACAGTCACTAGAGCGGAATTACCCTAGATACTTGGTAGATGAGAAGGCTGGCAAGGTCGATAGAAGTATATTGGATATACATTATGTTAATGTGTACTTTACTAGTACTCCTAGTAGCACCAGGGTATTAGATACCGGTTCGGTTGCTAAGTGTTAGTAACTCGAAATAAAAGCTACGGAATAAACGGAGACTAGCTAAAGGTGAGCTGGCGATATGCGTTGGAAGTTTTTTCCAAGCTTGATGTGATCAAACATCGCACGCTCCCTCTACCATCGAGATTGGTGTTAAACCTAAATAATTGTTATTTGGTGTTTGCATTGAGCATAGACATGATTGGATTATGTCTATCGCAATACAGTTATTCATTTAAGGAGAATAATGGTTACTCTATTTATTTGAATAATACCTTCAATGGTCTTGCACCTAAAATGAATGGTTTATTGAATCTCGATCGTAGTGATACACATGTTCATGCCAAAAGATATAAGATAGTAATGATAGTATCACCTACTTGTGGCACTGCCATGTAAGTGATATTGGTATAAAACGCATGAAGAAGCTCCATGTTGATGGATCTTTGGACTCACTCGTTTTTGAAAAGTTTGAGACATGCGAACCATGTCTATTGGTGTATGTGCATGAAGACACTCCATGCAAATGGACCGTTTGGACTCACTTGATTTTGAATCACTTGAGACATGCAAATCATACCACATGGGCAAGATGACTAAAAGCCTCGTTTTCAGTAAAATGGAACAAGAAAGCAACTTGTTGGAAGTAATACATTTTGATGTGTGCAGTCCAATGAGTGCTGAGGCACGAAGTGGATATCGTTATGTTCTTACTTCACGGATGATTTGAGTAGATACTGAGTATATTTACTTGATAAAACACAAGTCTGAATTATTGAATGGTTCAAGTAGTTTCAGAGTAAGTTGAAGATCATCGTGACAATAGGATAAAATGTCTATGATATGATCACAGATGAGTATCTGAGTTACGAGCTTTGGCACACAATTAAGACGTTGTGGAAATTGTTTCACAATTAACACTGCCTAGAACACCATAGTGTGATTGTGTGTCCGAACATCATAGTTGTACCCTATTGGATATGGTGCGTACCATGATGTCTCTTATCGAATTACCACTATCATTCATGGGTTAGGCATTAGAGACAACCGCACTCACTTTAATAGGGCACCACGTAATTCCGTTGAGACGACACCGTTTGAACTATGGTTGTCGTTTCTTAAAAGTTTGGGGTTGCGACGCTTATGTGAAAAAGTTTTAGGTTGATAAGCTCGAACCCAAAGTGGATAAAATGCATCTTCATAGGACACCCAAAACAGTTGGGTATACCTCCTAATTCAAATCTGAAAGCAATAGGGATTGTTTCTTGAATCGGGTCCTTTCTCGAGGAAAGGTTTGTCTCGGAAAGTTGAGTGGGAGGATGGTGGAGACTTGATGAGGTTATTGAACCGTCACTTCAACTAGTGTGTAGCAGGGCGCAGGAAATTGTTCCTGTGGCGCCTACACCAATTGAAGTAGAAACTTATGATAGTGATCATGAAACTTCGGATCAAGTCACTACCAAACCTCGTAGGTCGACAAGGATGCGTACTACTTCAGAGTGGTACAGTAATCCTGTCTTGAAGGTCATGTTGCTAGACAACAATGAACCTACGAGCTATGGAGAAGCGATGGTGGGCCCATATTCCGACAAATGGTTAGAAGCCATGAAATCCGAGATAGGATCCATGTATCAGAACAAAGCATGGACTTTGGTGGACTTGCCCGATGATCGACAAGCCATTGAGATAAATGGATCTTTAAGAAGAAGATGGACGTGGACGGTAATGTCACCATCTATGAAGCTCGACTTGTGGCAAAGAGTTTTTCACAAGTTCAAGGAGTTGACTACGATGAGATTTTCTCATCCGTAGCAATGCTTAAGTCCGTCGGAATCATGTTAGCATTAGCTGCATTTATGAAAAATTGTAGATGGATGTCAAAATGAGTTTCCTTACCAGTTTTTGTAAGGAAAGGTTGTATGTGATACAATCAGAAAGGTTTTGTCGATCCTAAGGATGCTAAAAGGTATGCTAGCTCCAGCGATCCTTCCATGGACTAGAGCAAGCATCCCGGAGTTGGAATGTGCGCTTTGATGAGATGATCAAAGATTTTGGGTTTATACAAAGTTTATGAGAAACTTGTATTTCCAAAGAAGTGAGTGGGAGCACTATAAAATTTCTGATGAGTATATGTTGTTGACATATTGTTGATCAGAAATGATGTAGAGTTTCTGGAAAGCATATAGGGTTATTTGAAAAGTGTTTTTCAAGGGAAAACCTAGTTTAAGCTACTTGAACATTGAGCATCAAGATCTATAAGGATAGATCGAAAACCGCTTAATGGTACTTTCAAATGAGCATATACCTTGACATGATCTTGACGGTGTTTAAGATGGATCAGACAAAGAAGGAGTTCTTGCCTGAGATGTAGGGTATGAAGTTAAGACTTAAAGCTCGACCACGGCAGAAAAGAGAGAAAGGACAAAGGTCGTCCCCTATGCTTTAGACGTAGGCTCTACAGTATGCTATGCTGTGTACTGCACCTGATATGTGCCTTGCCACATGTCTGTCAAGAGGGTACAAACGTGATCAAGGAGTGGATCACCAGACAGCGGTCAAAATTGTCCTTGGAGTAATAAGGACATGTTTCTCGATTATGGAGGTGATAAAGAGTTCGGCGTAAAGGGTTACGTCGACGCAAGCTTTAACACCTATCCGAATGACTCTGAGTAACAAACCGGATACGTATAGTGGAGCAACCATTTGGAATAGCTTCAAGTGGAGCGTGATTTACAATATGACCTAGAGATTTGCGAAGTACATACGGATTTGAATGATGCAGACCCGTTGACTAAAACCTCTCACAAGCAAAACATGATCAAACCCCAGAACTCATTGAGTCTTAATCACATGATGATGTGAACTAAGTAAACTCTTTGGATGTTGGTCACATGGCGATGTGACCTATGAGTGTTAATCACATGGCGATGTGAACTAGATTATTAACTCTAGTGCAAGTGGGAGACTGTTGGAAATATGCCGTAGAGGCAATAATAAATTAGTTATTATTACTATATTTCCTTGTTCATGATAATCGTTTATTATCCATGCTATAATTGTATTGATAGGAAACTCAGATACATGTGTGGATACATAGACAACACCATGTCCCTAGTAAGCCTCTAGTTGACTAGCTCGTTGATCAATAGATGGTTACGGTTTCCTGACCATGGACATTGGATGTCGTTGATAACGGGATCACATCATTAGGAGAATGATGTGATGGACAAGACCCAATCCTAAGCCTAGCACAAAGATCGTGTAGTTCGTATGCTAAAGCTTTTCTAATGTCAAGTATCATTTCCTTAGACCATGAGATTGTGCAACTCCCGGATACCGTAGGAATGCTTTGGGTGTACCAAACGTCTCAACGTAACTGGGTGGCTATAAAGGTGCACTATGGGTATCTCCGAAAGTGTCTGTTGGGTTGGCATGAATCGAGACTGGGATTTGTCACTTCGTGTGACGGAGAGGTATCTCTGGGCCCACTCGGTAGGACATCATCATAATGTGCACAATGTGACCAAGGGGTTGATCATGGGATGATGTGTTACGGAACGAGTAAAGAGACTTGCCGGTAACGAGATTGAACAAGGTATCGGGATACCGACGATCGAATCTCGGGCAAGTACTATACCACTAGACAAAGGGAATTGGATACGGGATTGATTAAATCCTCGACATCGTGGTTCATCCGATGAGATCATCGTGGAACATGTGGGAGCCAACATGGGTATCCAGATCCTGCTGTTGGTTATTGGCCAGAGAGTTGTCTCGGTCATGTCTACGTGTCTCCCGAACCCGTAGGGTCTACACACTGAAGGTTCGATGACGCTAGGGTTATAAAGGAAGTTTGTATGTGGTTACCGAATGTTGTTCGGAGTCCCAGATGAGATCCCGGACGTCACGAGGAGTTCCGGAATGGTCCGGAGGTAAAGATTTATATATGGAAAGTTGTTGTTCGGGTTCCGGGAAAAGTTTGGTTTTTTCCGGTATTGTACCGGGAAGCTTCCAGAAGGTGTCGGAGGATTCCAGAGGGGTCCGTAGGTCCGGAAAATGTTCCACCACGTCCAATACAGCAGCATGGTCTGTAAGGGGGAGCCCTAGCCTTAATGATCCAGGGGCACCAGCCCCCCCAAGGCCCATGCGCATGGGAGAGGGGAAACCCTAAGGGGGAGGGCCTCCACTTGACTTGGGAGGCACTCCTTCCCCCTTTGGCCGCCGCCCCCAACCCTAGATGAGATCTAGGGTGGCCGGCCCCCTCTGTCCCCACCTATAAATAGTGGAGGGGTGGGAGGGCAGACGCACCCCAAGTTCTGGCGCAGCTCTCCCCCTCTCCCAAGTCCTCCTCCTCTCCCGCGGTGCTTGACGAAGCCCTGCAGGATTGCCACGCTCCTCCACGACCACCATGCCGTCGTGCTGCTGCTGGACGGAGTCATCCCCAACCTCTCCCTCTCTCCTTGCTGGATCAAGGCATGGGAGACGTCACCAGGCTGCATGTGTGTTGAACGCGGAGGTGTCGTCCGTTCGACACTAGGATCATCGGTGATTTGGATCACGACGAGTACGACTCCATCAACCCCGTTCACTTCAACGCTTCCGCTTAGCGATCTACAAGGGTATGTAGATGCACTCCCCTTTCCCTCGTTGCTAGATTACTCCATAGATTGATCTTGGTGATGCGTAGAAAATTTTGAATTTCTGCTACGTTCCCTAACAGCGGTATCAGAGCTAGGTCTATGCGTAGTTTCTATGCACGAGTAGAACACAAGTTGTTGTGGGCGTTGATTTTGTTCAATATGCTTACCATTACTAGTCCAATCTTGTTTCGACGGTATTGTGGGATGAAGCGGCCCGGACCGACCTTACACGTACACTTACGTGAGACAGGTTCCACCGACTGACATGCACTAGTTGCATAAGGTGGCTAGCGGGTGCCAGTCTCTCCCACTTTAGTGGGATCGAATTTGATGAAAAGGGTCCTTATGAAGGGTAAATAGCAATTGACATATCACGTTGTGGTTTTTTTGGTAGGTAAGAAACGTTCTTGCTAGAAACCCATAGCAGCCACGTAAAACATGCAACAACAATTAAAGGATGTGTAACTTGTTTTTGCAGGGTATACTATGTGATGTGATATGGCCAAAAAATGTGATGTATGAGATTGATCATATTATTGTAATAGGAATCACGACTTGCATGTCGATGAGTTTGACAACCGGTAGGAGCCATAGGAGTTGTCTTAATTTATTGTATGACCTGCGTGTCAATGAACAACGCCATGTAATTACTTTACTTTATTGCTAAACCGTTAGCCATAATAGTAGAAGTAATGATTGGCGAGACAACTTCATGGAGACACGATGATGGAGATCATGGTGTCATGCTGGTGACGATGATGATCATGGAGCCCCGAAGATGGAGATCAAAAGGAGCAAAATGATACTGGCCATATCATGTCTCTTTTTGATTGCATGTGATGTTTATCATGTTTATGCATCTTATTTGCTTACAACGACGGTAGTAAATAAGATGATCCCTCATTAAAATTTCAGTTTGAAGCTAAGTGATGGTGTCTGGGAAGTGCATCGAAGTGTTCAGCGACGAAATGTTTTGCTCGGTCGGCGTTCATGCTGACTGTGGCGACGTCGTCCTCTTAGCCCGCGAGTCCATAAAAAATGATGGGGACCACACGTTCTGCTCGTTGCCTTTTCAAGGAGGAGGGTAATGTGTTTTTTTATAAAGGATGAATTTTATTGGTTCAAAATGAAGCATCAATAATATACAAAAACAAAGATTGCACATCCGGACTTCACATAGTTAAGGTGCACACTACCAACCACAACGCACACACACAAAAAACACTCTGGCAAATAGCAGTCATATAAGACCAAAGCTATGTGTAGGCGAGGAAAAAAGAAAATCCTAAAGTGACCAGATCCATGATCGTCAAGCTACAACAATGACCATATTCGCACCAATCATCTAATCTGAAATCTTGGCTAAATAGAATGATAGACTACTCATATCAGTAAGATGCATTTCTTTTTTGGAATCTCGTTTTCAAGGAACCTCCAGATTAATTATGCTTGGCAAGGCGTAATTTGGGAATGAGTGTGATCGACTCAAATGTTCGGAGGTGCGCACTAGTAAGGTCAATGTGCATAGGAAAGACCGGTGTTGGTCTGTCCTTTGTGGCCTAGTAGTTAGAAGTACGTCTAGTATACTAGCATAGCCCGCACAGCGGCACGCCGCGCTTGGTGATGCATTGTATTTTATATGGATTGTAAAGGCCATTGTTATATTTTTAAGGCTAGAATCGCATGACTAAAATCCAGAAAGAGTACTAAAAGATGGAAAATGAGTACATTTATTGCAGCATACCGGTGAACGAAAGGGTACACGCTACTAATAAGGTCTACTTATTGGCACAATATACAAACCGTTCTATGGAGCATATCATATACAATGATGCAACTGCATGAAAGTAAATGATTGCAGATGGTCTAGTTGAGTTAAATCATCCTAATGTAGCCCCCTGTAGCATAGTTTGTAATGAAGTGGTAAAGAGTTTTTGCAAATATCTGTACCTGCCCAACGGATATCTTTGCTCCTGTGTGTGTAATGATAGGATCATCCCTGTGAGAACGTTGGGGAGAAATTATTGCATATTTTCGCCAAGATCATTGTTTGTCTTGCAAATTGATTCTGTTGGGTACTTACATGCTGGCAAGCCTTGTTGATTTTTCATGCCCGCACGGTGGCACGCCGCGCCTATTGATACTTTATGTGAGAAATTCTGTGTACAATAACATTAAACTTCATCTAACAATTATTTTATTCACTTTTTGCATGTTCAATTCAATTTTTTATATTATGGTGTATGTACAAAAATTATGTTGGTACAAATGCTAATCGTTCATAAAGAAAAGTTTTATTGAATGAAAAGAGTCGGTACATTAATTGCACATAAAGGGAATACATATTGATATTGCATGCTAAATTCGGATTCTTTGGTAATTCAAAGCATCCTTGTTTGATTGCCCATTGGTTTTGTGTTGGAAATGAAATGATAGCTGAGGAAGTGTGATGCCCGGATAATTAAGCTACAGTAAACCTATGCTAATGATGCCATGTCACCTCGGTTACTGTTGATAAACTCGCGTTAGTTCAAAACGATTCAACTTCAAATTTAAAATATAGGCAAATAACAAATGTTTTCAAACAACCAAACTAAAATCTTCGGGTTGTGCCAAATCACGCGTAGGTAATTATGGTGGTGAAACCACACCTTTATAAAGTATTTAAAATGCACTAACATACTATGGCTAAAACAAATATTTAAATACCTTTTAAATAATATAAATGTATCAAGTATTTATTACTGCACCAAACGTTTTGAGGTAGTGAGCTATATTATAACAATATTAGGAGTTTGTTTTGTATTTTATAAAAACAAAAATAGGTGTAACTAAAATAGAAACACAAAAGTTTTAAAAAGAAAACAAAAAAATAAAAGAAACAAGCCCCCCACCCCCACACGCTGGGCCTAACGGCCCAGCTGTCCGCCGCACTGGCCGGCCCACCTAGCCCAGCCGGCCGTCCCCCCTCACTCCCTTATACCCCACCCTGGTCAAACCCTAACTGACACCCCCCACTTTCCCCACTCCCTGGGGTCCGCCGATCAGGAGAGGTCGGGTCCACCACGAAAGAAACTCTAAGGCGGTAGGAGGCGATCGCGAGGCGATCGTGCACCTACGCTAGGGTTAGGGTTGCTTCTCGAGGGTGGTTGGTTTTCTTGGCGGCGGCTGGGGCGGCGACGACGCAACCCTAGACGCGGGCCGAGCTGGTGTTTCTCCTTGCTGTGGGTTCGGCTCATGGCGGGGGGTGAGGATCGCGGGGCGACAAAGGCCACGGCTTCCAAGGTAACCACCCCGGGGCGGTCGGGCGCTTCCACTCCGGTGCGGCGGGGCGATGGTTCTGCCGGCCGGGTTGCGCCCAAGACCCCGGCGGGTAGCAAGACTCCGGATCCGGCGTCGAGCCTGTCAGCGCGTCTGGGTGGTTTGGTCCTCATGGAGAAGGAAGCGCAGGGATTCATATTTGAAGATCAGGATGCAGAATTACCCAAAAGCTCCAGGTGGTCAGCGGTGGGCAAGGTTTGTTCTTCCCGCCCCCTTAATAGGGCTGCGTTAGAGAGGACCATGCCCCATGCATGGGGATTACATCGTGAAGCTCAATTCAAGGATATGGGATCAAATATTTTTGTTGTGCATTTTGGAAGTGAAGGGGATTACAATCATGCAATGAACAATGGTCCCTGGCAGTTCGATTTCAGTGTTCTGATTCTGAAGGAATACGAAGGAAAGACGAGGCCCTCGGAGATGATCTTTGATACAGTGGATATGTGGGTAAGGATCATCGATCTACCACCCAATAAAAGGACCGAGGCTTTTGGTAGAGCTCTTGGAAACTGGTTGGGGAAAGTTGTTAGCGTTGATGTGGATGGTGAGGGAAATGCTAGAGGCAGTCAACTAAGAGTTCGGGCGAAAATTGCTGTTCATGAGCCGCTGGCCCATGGATTCACACTGAAGACGTCGAAGGAGGATAAGGTGGGTACCTGGTTTGATTTTCACTATGAAAAGGTTCCCCATTTCTGCTTCGAGTGTGGAAGGCTTGTGCATGTGGG
>NC_057807.1:13978197-14020430 GCF_018294505.1 Triticum aestivum
CTCTGCTGGTGAGCGCACTGGCGGTCATAGCAAGAGGGGGGAAGGTGTGGCTACTAGCCCGGGATGGGTCCATGCTCGGTTGGGGGACCGGCGAGACCAAGATCTTCGTGGTGGACTTGAGCTGAGGAAGGAAGAAGATCTAAGGAACGCTTTAATTAATAGGAACACACAGAGGAGTGGTGGTTTTGCTCGGGATATTCCATGGGAGAAAAAAGGCAAGGACCATGTGGGGCCCTCGCATGGGTGGAGGCATGCAACTCAGCCGGATCCGGCAGATCCGCATGCGGACGTACATATGCATGCATGGCATGGAAGGCGAAGGGGTTTCTACACCCGTAAGCCCCGACGTGATTACCAGTATGATACCCGGATGAGCCAGGATGAGCGTGACCTTTCTGATGGTAGGAAGCGCAGGCCAAGACAGGTGTGGATTGCAAAAAATGAGGCTGACAGGCTGGAGGGTAGTGATGCATTCATTCGCGAAACCCGACGCAAGACGTCGACTGTGTTTGACCGCATCTCAGAGTACAAAGAGCGATCGGCGGACCCTGACGATCAGGGCCGCCGGGAGCGATGAACATCTTGGCCTGGAACTGTCGGGGACTGGGGTTGGACTCGACAGTAGGCGAACTTCGCGACCTGATTAGGTCCTACAACCCGACGGTGGTCTTTTTAAGTGAAACTAAGAAGAAGGCGAGAGCGATGGAGAAGATCAAGTGGAGCATGGGGTTTAGATATGGTGTCGCGGTGGATTGTCAAGGACAAAGTGGTGGTCTCGCTATGTGGTGGCGGGACCATCTGCAGGTCACAGTTAGGCCGTGGTGTCATTATTTCATTGATGCTCGGGTGGTATTCAAGGAGAAAACCTGTAGGATCACTGGATTCTACGAAGAACCTGATGTGGAGCAAAGGAAGAAGTCCTGGGATGCACTGCGTTTTCTAAGGAGGCAAGACAATCTGCCGTGGATCTGTGTCGGTGACTTCAATGAAGCTATGTTTTACACGGAGCAGATGGGGGGAACAGGAGGAACTTGCTGCAAATGGAAGATTTCAAGGAGTGCCTTACGGATTGTGGCCTGGCTGACCTTGGCTACTCTGGATATCCTTTCACCTAGAATAACAAACGTGAAGGTGATGACAATATTCAAGTGCGCCTGGACAGAGGCACCTGCAATGATGATTTCCTTGCTTTGTTCCCGGCTTCTCATATTGACCATATCATTACGGAGGAATCGGATCACGTGGCGCTGGTGGTTCATGTACTGGAGACTGCTCCGGCGCATGAGCCGCAGGGGGGCGGCCCTTTAGGTATGAAGAAGCGTGGACTCGTCATGAGTCTTATGAGGCTATGGTCGCTGAATGCTGGGCTAACGCTGCGGATGGGGAGGAAGGGCTAAGGGGTACCTGCAACAGAATTGGCAGGATGACAAAAGGCATGCAACAATGGGGCCGGACGGTGTTTGGCTCGGTTCGTAAACAAATCAAGCAGCTTTAGGCGCAGCTGGCTGATGCGCAGTTTCGTGCTCTCTCCACTGGTTACACTGCGGAAATCAAAGATATTGAGGAGTCGCTACGAGAGGTTTACGCTCGCGAAGAACTATTGCAGAAGCAACGCTCACGGGTTGACTGGCTTGCGGCAGGCGATATGAATACTAAATATTTCCAGGGCCGTGCAACGCATAGGAGAAGGAAGAACACAGTGAGAGCGTTGGTTCGCGATGATGGCTCCAGATGTACGGGTGAGCAGGAGATGAGGGAGATGGCTGCATCCTTTTATGAGAAGTTGTTCTCGTCGGAAGGTTCTTCGGGGGCCCAAGAGATCCTGGATTTGGTGGAGCCCGCCGTCACGGAAGAGATGAATGCAAAACTAACGGCTCCCTTTTCAGATGAGGAAGTTGAGAGGGCTTTGTTCCAAATGGGTCCGACAAAGGCCCCGGGGCCTGACGGACTACCAGCTTTGTTCTACCAGTGGCACTGGTCGCTGGTTAGGGAGGAGGTGTGTTGTGTGGTGCGTGATTTTCTGGGAGGGGTGGCGGCTCCGGATGCTTTCAATGCCACGGTGATTGTCATGATCCCCAAGGTTAACTCACTGGAGCTTCTATCCCAGTTCCGTCCTATTAGCTTGTGTAATGTACTCTATAAACTTGCTGCGAAAGTTCTGGCCAACAGGTTGAAAGTTATCTTGCCAGTGCTAATCTCTGAAGAACAAAGTGCTTTTGTTCCAGGGCGGTTAATAACTGACAATGTACTTGTGGCTTACGAATGTGTCCATGCTATCAGAACGAGGAAGAGAAAGAAGCCCTTATGTGCTTTCAAACTTGATATGATGAAGGCATATGATAGGGTAGAGTGGGTGTTCCTGGAGAAGATGTTGGAGAGATTTGGCTTTGCTCCTGCATGGATTGCTATGATCATGCGGTGTGTGACCTCGGCCAACTTTATGGTGAAGCTAAATGGTGGGCTCTCCAGATTATTTCACCCGTCCAGGGGGCTTCGTCAGGGTGACCCATTGTCCCCTTACCTTTTTCTCTTCTGTGTGGAAGGCTTCTCGGGTCTGTTGAGGAGAGCTCAGGCTGACAACGCTATCAAGGGTGTGGGGTTTGGGGGAACTGGCCCCCAAGTCACGCATCTCCTCTTTGCCGATGACATCATTGTGTTTCTGCAGGGCACGCCTGAAAACCTTGCCACTCTTAGAGAAATTTTGGTTAAGTATGAGAGGCCCTCAGGCCAAAAGGTGAACCTCCAGAAGTCCTCTATTTTCTTTGGGAAGGGCTGCCCTGCGGAGCACAAGGTGGTGTTGAAGGAGACTATTGGAATAGATTCGGAAGCCCTTAGTGAAAAGTACCTTGGGTTACCAACTGTGGTAGGCAGGGCTAAGGATGGATCCTTCACGTATGTTATGGAAAGTTCGAAGAAGAAATGCACCGGTTGGAAGGGACAGGGACTGTCCAAGAAAGCGCGGGAAGTCCTAGTTAAATCTGGGTTGCAAGTGGTGCCAGCGTTCACGATGAGCTGTTTTCACCTCTCAAAGAAGATGTGCCGGAATCTGACCTCTATTTCCTCTAAATTCTGGTGGGGTGCGGTGAATGGTGAACGCAAGGTACATTGGATCTCGTGGGAAAAGATGTGCGCTGGTAAAAGAGATGGAGGTATGGGTTTTAGAGACCCGGAAGCTTTCAACCAAGCTCTTCTCGCCAAGCAAGCATGGCGGCTGCTCCAAGTGCCCTCCTCCCTATGTGCCCGTGTTCTCAAAGCCCGATATTTCAAAGAGGGAGGAATTATGAACGCCTCCTGCCCTACGGGCTGCTCTTTCACCTTCCGTAGCATCCTTCATGGAAGGGATCTGTTGCGGGCGGGCTTGGTTTGGAGGATTGGAGATGGAGCTGCTGTGAATATTCACCATGATCAGTGGATCCCAAGGAGTGGGAGTTTGGTGCCACTGGGCGCTGAATATGTCCCGGGTGTAACTAAGGTGCGTCATCTTCTTGATAGTACCGGGCGGAGATGGGATGAGCAGAAGGTGGATCGGATGTTCAGTGCGGACGATGCCCGGGACATTAAGCAGATCGCAGTGGGGGGCCCTGGCATAGCTGACTGTCAGGCGTGGAACTTCACAAAGAATGGCTATTTCACTGTTAGGTCCGCATATCACCTTCGGATGGCGATGAATAAGGCAAAGAAGGGACGACCCGAGGCATCCTCTTCGGTTTGTAATCACAGGAGCTGGATGGCGCTATGGGACTCTAACGTTCCTGGAAAAGCCAAGATTCACATGTGGCGGCTCATTAGAAATGGATTGGCGGTGGGTCATGAGCTACAGAGGAGAAGCATAAAGCCTGGCGTGTTTTGTGTGGCCTGCGGGAGGGATGAAACGATCTATCACAGGTTCTGGGGGTGCCCCCATTCGGCTCTATTCTGGAAGAAGCTGCGGTTGGACAAGGGAATTGAGGTGGCGATCCCACCGAGTCAGACGGATTCCCACAACACTATCTCTAGATGCCTGCTGAACTGGCTGGCAGAGGCGCCGGACGATGAGCGGGCGATGATGATTCAGAGTCAGAACGAATGATTTGCCGTGATGATGACCACTGGCCTCCTCGTATATTTATACACGTACGTACAAAGGATAAATACAAGGTTGTTAGGGTTACAACTGATGGCGTGATCTGCCCTTATCTACAGCTAGCCTAACAACCAGAATCCTAACTATACATCACGTTTAACATTCCCCCGCAATCTCATCCTGACACAAGGTTGAGATTGGTGCGCAGCCGCTCAAGCATGACCTTCGTGAGAGGTTTGGTAAATGCATCGGCTACCTGATCAGCAGAGGCAATGAACCGGACGTCAAGTGCACCCATGGCCACCTTTTCTCTCACAAAATGGAAATCCACCTCAATGTGTTTGGTACGAGCATGAAACACCGGATTCGCTGTGAGGTACGTGGCACCGAGGTTGTCACACCATAGAATGGGTGCTCGAGGCTGCGGAACGTGCAACTCTTTCAGCAAGGATTGTATCCAAGAGGCTTCAGCAGTTCCATTCGCAAGCGCCTTGTATTCGGCTTCGGTGGATGAACGCGAGACTGTCGGCTGTTTCCTCGCACTCCATGAAACGAGGTTTGGTCCAAAAAAGATAGCAAAACCACCGGTGGATCTTCGGTCATCGCTGCAGCCAGCCCAATCAGCGTCAGTGAATACACTGATCAAAGTTGATGGCGAGCGCCTGATGGTCAGGCCTGTCGCAACTGTCCCTTTCACAAATCGCAAGATGCGTTTAACAGCTTCCCAGTGCACATTAGTGGGCCTTGACAAGAACTGGCAGACTTTGTTCACGGCGAACGAGAGATCCGGCCGTGTCAAAGTTAAGTACTGAAGAGCTCCAACGGTGCTTCTGTACTTGAAAGCTTCATCCTCATTCAGTTTATGTCCAGCATCACGAGTGAGCTTCTCATGGGTGCACATGGGTGTTGAAATTGCTTTGCAATTCACCATATCAGTACGCTGCAGCAAATCAAGGGCGTATTTTGTCTGAGTAAGAGTCATTCCCCCGGAATTGCGAAGTACTTCAATACCGAGAAAATAATTCAGAGAACCAAGGTCTTTCACAGGGAAGGTATCCGAGAGTCGCTGAAGCAGATTATGCATGGCAGAGGCAGATGAGCTCACGATGACGATATCATCCACATAGACAAGCATGTAGATGGTGACACCTCGATCAACAAGGATGAACAGAGATGTATCAGCTGCTGACGGATGAAACCCAAGCTGCTGAAGACGCTCACTAAGACGGGCATACCATGCACGAGGGGACTGTTTGAGGCCATACAACGCCTTGTGGAGCTTGCAAACATAGTCCGGCCGTGACTGATCCTGAAAGCCGGGGGGCTGCTGCATGTAAGCTTCTTCAGTGAGGACACCGTGAAGGAAAGCATTGCTGATGTCCACTTGACGGAAGTGCCAGCCACGGGAAACAGCGAGCGAGAGGACGAGGCGCACCGTGGCAGGTTTGACTACCGGAGAGAATGTTTCCGAGTAATCAAGCCCGTACTGCTGAGTGAAGCCGCGCGCGACGAGCCGTGCCTTGAACTTGTCGAGAGAGCCATCTGCCTTATGCTTCACTTTGAAGACCCATTTGCAGCCTATAACATTTTTGCCGGGAGGTCGAGGCACCAATGACCATGTCTTGTTTTGTTGAAGAGCTTGGAACTCAGACTCCATCGCGGGCCGCCACTGGTCATCGGCGAGGGCGGCGCGATATGAGCGAGGCTCCGCGTGGAACGCACGACGGCGAGGGTCGTAGCGGACGGTGCCATCGCTTGGCACGAGCGTCTTGACGATGTTGTTGCGAAGGCGAGTCGTCATCGGATGCAGGGCGCTGGACGAAGCAACTTCAGTCTCCGCGGCAGCATCGGACGACGGGGTCGCCGGCGGCGTCGCCGACGGTACTGACGCTGGAGTTCCGGTGGAAGAACAGGCCGGGTCGACGTTGTCAGCCTGGTTGGGCGTCAGACTAAGCCGGCTGACAGGAGAAGCCGGGCTGCGCGATCCAGACGGCGTGACGAGAACGGCCGAGGGTCCGGCTGAAACATCTGCATGGCCCCCGTCTTTATGGCTGCTACGTGGCGCACATGGCGACGTGAACTCCTTGCGAGTACCTGCAGGAGACAAAGACGAGCTACACGAAGCATCAGGCAGCAAGGTCATGTCATATTTGCGCATGGGATCATCCATTAGAGCCGGCTCGGTGATGGGAAAAAAAGAGGATGGTGTGGAAAGAATGGGTGAGGACTTTTGCACTACTGAGCTAGTTGAGAACGGAAACACTTGTTCATCAAAAGTGACATCACGAGAAATATAAATGCGACCACTAGAGCGATCTAAGCATTTGTAGCCTTTGTGCATGGAGCTATATCCCAAGAAAACGCATTGCCGAGACCGGAATTCTAGCTTGCGGTTATTATAAGGGCGCAGGTTCGGCCAACAAGCGCAACCGAAAGCACGGAGAAATGTATAGTCTGGTTTATCGCCAAAAAGACAAGAGACTGGTGTGGAGTTTTGAAGGACTCGAGTGGGCATGCGATTTATGAGATAGCAAGCGGTGAGAAAAGCCTCGTCCCAAAACCGAACGGGGAAGGAGGAGTGAGCGAGAAGAGCGATGCCTGTTTCGACGATATGACGATGTTTCCGTTCTGCGATGCCATTTTGTTGTGAGGTGTGAGGACAAGAAACCCGGTGCGCAATGCCTTCTTTTTGGAAATAACGGGAGAGACGGCGATACTCGCCGCCCCAATCCGTCTGAACAGTTTTAATTTTTGCATCGAGCATGCGTTCAACATGTTTTTGGAAGGTGTAGAAGGCTTCTTCAACATCGGATTTTCGTTTAAGGAGATAGATCCATGTAAAACGGCTATAATCGTCCAAAAAACTCACATAATATTTAAAACCACCAACGGAAGTAGTAGCAGGGCCCCATACATCCGAATGAATAATTTCAAGAGGTGTATAAGTGACATGATTAGAATCTCGAAAAGGTAGCTGATGAACTTTTGCGCGCTGACACGCATCACAAACACTAGACTCGGTAGATGGTGCACAAGCAAATTTATTTAACCTAAGAACTGAATCGACGATACTTTTGGACGGATGACCTAATCTTTTATGCCATAAATCTGAAGATAGCCTGATGCTGGAAAGAGCTCGAGGACCAGATACGAGCGACGACTGCTTGTAGCTTGGCACCGGGTAGAGACCATTGCGGCATCTACTTTGAAGAAGAACCGCCTTCGTTGCTTGGTCCTTAAGACGAAAAAGATCAGGATAGAATTCAGCAAAAGCATGATTATCATAGGCAAGTTTTTGTGCAGACAGGAGGTGTTTGTTGATGTGTGGAACATGCAGAATGTTACGGAGGTGCAGAGGTTTGGATAAACCGGGAATAGTGGAATGACCAACATGCGCAATAGACATACCTGCTCCGTTGGCTGCGTGCACCTTGTCCTTGCCACCATACTTCTCATGGAAGCTGAGACGGTCCAGGTCACTCGTCAGGTGATCGGTGGCGCCGGTATCTACATACCAGTCGGTGTCGACGGAGTACGAGCCTGGGCCGGTGTTGGCGACGTTGCCGGAGCGCTCACGCTGCTCTTCTGGCTGGAAGGCGTGGTTGAACCGGTTGCGGCAGTGGAGGGCGTCGTGGCCGAACTTGGAGCAGACCTGACACTTCAGGTTAGTCCGGCCATTGCCGCGGCCGCGTGTTCCGCGACCACGTCCGCCCTGATCGCCGTGTCCGCCGCGTGCGCCTTGGCCGCCTTGTCCACCACGATGACCATCAGTGTGGCGCGCAGCAACGTTTGCGGACGGATGGATGTTGCCGGACGAAGCCTGCTGCTCGAGGCGAAGTTCGGCGCTGAGGAAGAAGGCATAGAAGCTGCTGAGGCTGATGGGGTCGTTGCGCGCCGTGATGGACGCAACCAGAGGCTCGAACTCAGGACCTAGTCCGGCGAGTATGTAGCCCAGCACCTCGTCATCGTCGAGCGGCTTGCCGATGGAGGCCATGGCGTCGGCGAAGCCCCGCATCTTGCGGTAGTATTCCGAGGCGGTGAGGTCCTTCTTCTTCAGATTGGATAGCTGGTAGCGCAACTGCATGATACGAGCACGATTCTGTGATGCAAACAACTCATGAAGAGTAGTCCAGACCTGAGCAGAAGTGGTGAGCTGGGTCATCTGCCCGAGTATATCCTCGGTCATGGAGCCGAGGAGCGCGATCATGACGAGCTGATCCTTCTGGAACCAGCGAAGGAACTCCGGGTTGGCGACCTCGACAGCTGCATCGCCAGTGCCCTCTATGAGGGTCTGCGGCGGCGCTTCCTCGGTGCCGGCAACATAGCCGAACAAACCGTTCGAGGCGAGGGCAGGGACGGCTTGAGTCTTCCACAGCAGGAAGTTGTCCCGCGTGAGGCGCAGCGTGATGAGGTTGCCGAGAGAGGTGACGGAGATTGGAGCGGAGGAGGAGGAGCCGGCGGCAAGGGTGCCGGCGTTGACGCTGGAAAGGGCGCCGGAAGTGTTTGTGATGGGAGCAGCGTTGGAGCCGGCCATGGTGGGTAGGATTGGATCTTATTGCTCTGAATACCAAGTCAGAACGAATGATTTGCCGTGATGATGACCACTGGCCTCCTCGTATATTTATACACGTACGTATAAAGGATAAATACAAGGTTGTTAGGGTTACAACTGATGGCGTGATCTGCCCTTATCTACAGCTAGCCTAACAACCAGAATCCTAACTATACATCACGTTTAACATTCAGGCTGTATACGGATTGTGGCTTGCGAGGAATGAAGCAAGAGATGGCAAACGCATTGAAGATCCCACTGCTATTGTGAACAGGGTGACGGCGCTGGATGCTGAATGGAAGAAGTGCCATGCCCCATGCAGCGAGCGCGCGACTCCTGCTGTGCGTGGGTGCTGGACTCCACCGGATTTGGGCTGGACAAAGGCTAATTCAGATGGTGCCCTGTCAAAGATGCAGAATAAGAGCGGGGCGGGTGTTGTGCTTAGAGATCACCAGGGGGGCTTTAGAGCGGCCGCGTGCCATTACTTTAACCATGCTGCAGGTCCAGAGATGGCGGAAGTTCAAGCATGCCAGCGTGCCCTGCTGGTTGCTGAGGAGCTTGATGTTGACAAGATTCACTTGGAGCTGGATAATGTGAGTGTGGTTGCTGCTATCAACAAACAACAGAAGGACCTATCACCCATTGGTCCGTTTGTGCAAGAAATCAAGGAGAAGCTGTCTACCTTTGAGGATTCGAAGGTGTCGTGGGTTAGTCGGAATGCTAACAAAGCCGCTGATAAGTTAGCTAAGGTAGGGTTAGGTGATGAACTATGTAAGGTTTGGTTTTCTGTTCCGCCAGATGTCATTCTGGACGTTGTTTCGGATGAGATCCCTAGTTTCGTGTAAGAAATAAAGCGGCGGCATTGATCCTAAAAAAAAACATTCCCCACTCCCTCGATCCACACCCCTCCCCTCCTCTACCCCCGATTGGATCGGGGGGATTGGCCCGCCGCTGCCGCCAGAGCCACCCCGTCGCCCCCGACGCCCTGCAGCCGCCCGTCGCCGTCCATCGCCGCCCGGATCGCCGACGCCGTTAGATCTCGTCGTCGCCCTCGACTCGTCCTCGCCGTAGCCACCACGTCGCTGTCGTCCCCGACCACCTCCCCGCGCCCTACTGCCCCGTACCCCGCCACTCCCTCGTGAGCTCTCCCTCTCCTCCTCCTCTCCCCCGCGCGTGGACGCGCTCGCCTGCGCCGTCTGCAGCTCGCGTGCGTGTCCCTGACGTGCCTTGCTCGCCGTCTGCTCCTGGACGCGCATGCCCGCGATGAAGCGTGCATGCGCTCGCGCGTCCTGCGCCTTTGCCACCCTCAGGCCGCGGCCTCCTCCCCATGCGCCCGCGCGCCCCGCCTCCCCCACTACGCAGCCCGCGCCCATGCCTCGCTCGTCTGCCGCTCGCCCTAGCCGCGCCGGACCGCCCCCACCTAGCTCGCCCGCACCCACTGCCGCTGCGCTGCTCACCCACCTCCCGCGCGCGTCCTCGCCGCACTGGCTGCCCCGTCCAGTCGCGCCTTGCGCTGCAGCCTCCCTCATGCGCCGCGCCCTGCTCGCCCCGCTACGGCGCCGCCCACACCCGCCTGGCCCCACCATCGTCCCTGCCTGATCGGCCCCGCCGCTCGCCGACGCTGGCCGACCCTTCCCCGACCTCGCCGACCTCGCCCCGGGCTGCTATGCCCATCGCCGCCAGGGCCCGGCCTTCTCCCGCGCACCCTGGGCGTGCGCTCGGTCGGGCTGCGCCCGACGCCCGCTAGCCCCCTTTGGGCCACTGCCCAGTGCCCCACCAGCGACCAGAACACTTTTAACAAATAGTAATAAAAAATTAATTAATAAAAAATTAAAAATAATAATTAAATTAGTTAATTAATCAAGTAAATTAATTAACCTAAATAATTTGTTTAATTAACCTAACCACTTAATTAAACCCCTAATTAGCCTGATTAGTCTGTGACAGGCGGGACCCATGGGTCCTGTTGACTGCTGATGTCATGCTGACGTCATGATGATGTCAGCCCGCACTGTTCCGGATAATTCTAAATTAAATGATTTAGAAATTTATTAAAACTTTGAAAATTAATATTAAATAAACCATAGCTCGGATGTAAATACTTTGTACATGAAAGTTGCTTAGAACAATGAGGCAAAACGGAATACGCAGTCCGTTTATTAGCTACATGTCCCTAGCATAGCAAACATGCAACATTTCACCTCCGGTTCATCTGTCCAAAAATGTCAAACACCGGGAATACTTTCCTGGATGTCCCCCCCTTCGCCAGTAACACCTACTACCGCGTTAGGGCACACCTAGCACCGCTCATTGTCATGTCATGCATCGTCATGCATCTGTTTGCATTATATTTACTGTTTCTTGCCCCTCTTCTCTCCGGTAGACTACGAGACTAAGCTCGCTGCTGCCCCGGTTGACTACGGTGTTGACGACCCCTCCTTCTTGCCAAAGAAACCAGACAAGCCCCCCCTTGATCACCCGACGATATCGCCTATTCCTTCTCTCTACTGCTTGCATTAGTGTCGTGTAGCATGTAACTGTTTTCGGTTATCCTGTTCTGCCGCATAGCCTGTCATTGTTGCTTCAATTGTTGATACCCTTAACTGCAATCCTACATGCTTATAGTGGCGGTGCCAGGAAATGAAGGCTGGGTATTCATCCAAAATTTGTTTTGCTCTAAATGTAGTGATCGACCTATCCTTCTCCGAGAGATTGGTCGAACAACAAGTTTTCGTATATCTTACCGACGGTACTGTCTATATATATAATGTGTAAGATCTCTTACAATACCCTAACATATGAACTCAACTTCCACATGCATGGTATTCTCCGGCTTTATTGATAACATGGTCAGGAAAGAATCCAGCCAATTCCTCTTGAATTGCTCGCATGCGATCTTGTGGTAGGAGTTCATTGCATCTCCCACATCTAATTTGAATAAGGGGGTCAATACATATATATGAATGAAACTCAACAAAAATAATGATAATAAAATAAACTTGTGAATATTTTTGCTTACGCACTTCATATTGTCTTTTAGAGTAGCCCCGCCTATTCTTGGCCGTCGCGTTGTAGATGAACTCGTAGACGTACTACCCATAGTAACCATTCCCGGCTTCCTGCCACAAGCACTTTACGAGAAATAGAGGTCAATCAAACGGATAATGAAGAGTTATAAATGACATTGATGAAAGTAGCTAGAATCAACGGGAGATGCGCGGAAGTAACTAGCTAGTAGTACTAACTTTCGAGTATTTCCATCATAGATCCCGCGACAGTCCCGAAACTTGTGCGGTGAATACTTTCCAAACCCTGCGAGACAAAGAAAACAATTACTTGATATCATGAAATGAACAAAGTTGCTGATATGGTGCGATAATGATCGATTCAACTTACTTCTCGAGCATTTTAGACATGTCCTCATAGTCTTCGGGATCTTTTCGTCTCGAGTCTAAGACGTTTACTAGTCCCTGCTCAAGCTTAATCTCTAGGAGAATATAGTGGAACCTGGGCATGCAGGCATAACTCATCAATTACATTAATTACTATAACCTCGAGTAATAATTAAGGGAAACCGAATATGCACAAGACAGTAACACTCACTTGAAGTTGTAAGGAAAGAGTACTGTATCTTTGTTTTGATTTATTACCCGATCGTAGCAAGTTGTCCTTGGTTTTGGCATGAAATGTAACCGTATATTGATCTATGAGATTTGTGTTAATGAACCCAATATCATACATTTCAGCTTTTCTGCATTCGACGATCTTCAATCTACATAATATAGTGAGGATAATTATATTTACATGCAATGAAAGAGCTGAGCTATATATAGAGACTTAATGACAGAAGTAGTACTTATAGACAGTAGCAAGTGACCGTTAATTTATCGAGGGCCTTTAGATTGCAAACTTGAAGAACTCCTCAAATGGAACAGACAACTCCTCAATTCCAACGAGGTCGTGCTGATCCTCTTTAACTTTCAACGTCAAAGTATCGGTTTTCTTCCCAGACTTTCTACAGGTTTCCAGGTACCAATCATGGAATCTTCGCATCATCGTTGTTAGAGTAGTTCCATCTTTGACGAGAGGCTTCCCGTACTCGTATTTGAATTCATCCACCTCCATTATATCGAAATGTGCATCGTCGTCGTGCATGTAATCTGCAGGATTGGTACCGGGCAAGATCCCCGGATGATTAGCGACGATATCGCTAGACACCTTGAGCGGGGGGCACGATTGGTTCGCTTGTTCGCCGAGCTGGGGAATTTTTTCGCACTTCTTCGTTCTTGTAACCCTTTTTCATTGCAAGTACTTCCTGACCGCTTCGCTTCCTTATGGTGGTCGTATATTGAGGCGAAACGGAATACGCAGTCCGTTTATTAGCTACATGTCCCTAGCATAGCAAACATGCAACATTTCACCTCCGGTTCATCTGTCCAAAAATGTCAAACACCGGGAATACTTTCCCGGATGTTCCCCCCCTTCGCCAGTAACACCTACTACCACGTTAGTGCACACCTAGCACCGCTCATTGTCATGTCATGCATCGTCATGCATATGTTTGCATTATATTTACTGTTTCTTGCCCCTCTTCTCTCCTGTAGACTACGAGACTAAGGTCGCTGCTGTCCCGGTTGACTACGGTGTTGACGACCCTTCCTTCTTGCCAGAGAAACCAGACAAGCCCCCCCTTGATCACCCGACGATATCGACTATTCCTTCTCTCTACTGCTTGCATTAGTGTCGTGTAGCATGTAACTGTTTTCGGTTAATCCTGTTCTGCCGCACAACCTGTCATTGTTGCTTCAATTGTTGATACCCTTAACTGCAATCCTAAATGCTTACAGTGGCGGTGCCAGGAAATGAAGGCTGGGTATTCATCCAAAATTTGTTTTGCTCTAAATGTAGTGATCGACCTCTCCTTCTCCGAGAGATTGGTCGAACAACAAGTTTTCGTATATCTTACCAACGGTACTGGCTATATATATAATGTGTAAGATCTCTTACAATACCCTAACATATGAACTCAACTTCCACATGCATGGTATTCTCCGGCTTTATTGATGACATGGTCAGGAAAGAATCCAGCCAATTCCTCTTGAATTGCTCGCATGCGATCTTGTGGTAGGAGTTCATTCTGCATCTCACACATGTAATTTGAATAAGGGGGTCAATGCATATATATGAATGAAACTCAACAATAATAATGATAATAAAATAAACTTGTGAATATTTTCGCTTACGCACTTCATATTGTCTTTTAGAGTAGCCCCGCCTATTCTTGGCCGTCGCATTGTAGATGAACTCGCAGACGTACTATCCATAGTAACCATTCCCGGCTTCCTGCCACAAGCACTTTACGAGAAATAGAGGTCAATCAAACTGATAATGAAGAGTTATAAATGACATTGATGAAAGTAGCTAGAATCAACGGGAGATGCGCGGAAGTAACTAGCTAGTAGTACTAACTTTCGAGTATTTCCATCATAGATCCCGCGACAGTCCCGAAACTTGTGCGGTGAATACTTTCCAAACCCTGCGAGACAAAGAAAACAATTACTTGATATCATGAAATGAACAAAGTTGCTGATATGGTGCGATAATGATCGATTCAACTTACTTCTCGAGCATTTTAGACATGTCCTCATAGTCTTCGGGATCTTTTCGTCTCGAGTCTAAGACGTTTACTAGTCCCTGCTCAAGATTAATCTCTAGGAGAATATAGTGGAACCTGCGCATGCAGGCATAACTCATCAATTACATTAATTACTATAACCTCGAGTAATAATTAAGGGAAACCGAATATGCACAAGACAGTAACACTCACTTGAAGTTGTAAGGAAAGAGTATTGTATCTTTGTTTTGATTTATTACCCGATCGTAGCAAGTTGTCCTTGGTTTTGGCATGAAATGTAACCATATATTGATCTATGAGATTTGTGTTAATGAACCCAATATCATACATTTCAGCTTTTCTGCATTCAACGATCTTCAATCTACATAATATAGTGAGGATAATTATATATACATGCAATGAAAGAGCTGAGCTATATATAGAGACTTAACGACAGAAGTAGTACTTATAGACAGTAGCAAGTGACCGTTAATTTATCGAGGGCCTTTAGATTGCAAACTTGAAGAACTCCTCAAATGGAACAGACAACTCCTCAATTCCAACGAGGTTGTGCTGATCCTCTTTAACTTTCAACGTCAAAGTATCGATTTTCTTCCCAGACTTTCTGCAGGTTTCCATGTACCAATCATGGAATCTTCGCATCATCGTTGTTAGAGTAGTTCCATCTTTGACGAGAGGCTTCCCGTACTCGTATTTGAATTCGTCCACCTCCATTATATCAAAATGTGCATCGTCGTCATGCATGTAATCTGCAGGATTGGTACCGGGCAAGATCCCCGGATGATTAGCGACGATATCGCTAGATACCTTGAGCGGGGGGCACGATTGGTTCGCTTGTTCGCCGAGCTAGGGAATTTTTTCGCACTTCTTCGTTCTTGTAACCCTTTTTCATTGCAAGTACTTCCCGACCGCTTCGCTTCCTTATGGTGGTCGCTGCAGGGCATCCAAAGTGCGCTTCGCTTTCACCGGATCTATCTTCGCCTCGGGAGGTGGATGTTTCTTAGCTCTTTGCGTATTGAAGTAGTCCTTCACTTGGGCTTGACAGATCTCCTCGTTTTCCTGTTCGGTCATCTCGTATGGTAACTTCTCTAGAGTCTTGAGAGATGGACCGAATCTGTATTGCCTCCCACCTCTGGCTGTACTGCTAGACGCCGGAGCAGGCCGAGCGGTTGCGGCTGTCTTCTTTCATTGCTTACGAGGCGGAGGAGAAGTACTACGACGCGCTGGAGCAGCCGGAGCAGCGACGGGTCTCTTCCTCCCTTGCTGATGAGGCAGAGAAGGAGGAGGCTGGCTGGTCGGGCGCGTCGGTGCAGGCGGAGTGCCGCCACACGCCGGAGAAGGAGGCGGAGTGCCCTGATCACTCGCGGAGGAGCAGGTGGAGTTCCCTGACTCGCCGGAGGAGGAGTAGGAGGCGGAGGCGTCCAGTTCGGAAGGTTGATGAGCTCCTTCCGCCATAAGCATGGAGTCTTCAGAGCAGAACCCAGCGGAGTCTCCCCTTCGCCGATAGGGTGGTCAAGCACGAGCTACTCAAATCCCTCAGTTATTTCGTCCACCATCACCCTAGCATATCCTTCTAGAATTGGACGACAGTGAAAATTTGCACCGGGTTGAGGAGGTCGAACAGAGCCGACAGCCGCCTTGACTTTGTAGTTCTGCCATGCGTCAGAAGGTGGCAATGTTGAGATTCTGTGATAGCATCCACGTTGTAGCTAGCAGGAGCCGTGGAGACAGGCTCCAGCTGAAGCAGCTCGGTAGAAGCCACGCTGCTTCTCCGCTGAGATGGCGGGGTAGTTTCGGGGGTAGCTTCGGCAGGTCGCTTGCTTCGAACTGCATCTCGTTCCTCTAAATTCCGTACCCTTGTGTGCAACTCCTGCAGTTCGCTCTGCTCCACTTTCCTCCTCCTCTCTTGGCATTTGTAACCGCCTGTGTCCGGAAACCCAGCCTTCCACGGAACGGAGCCTGGCGTGCCTCATGTCCGTCCAGGGTGCTCAGGATTCCCGGGGGCCATTGTGAGCTCATCCTTCTCTCTCTCTGGAACGAACGTCCCTTCCTGCGCTGCGGCGATATAGTCCTGAACGTTCGTGAGGGGTATTCGCAGTTGCTCCCTCTTCCAAACACACTTCCCTGTTATAGGGTCCAAGGTTCCGCCAACCCCGAAGAACCAAGTCCGGCAACGGTCTGGCCAGTTCAATGTCTCTCGTTCGACCCTGTTATCAAGAAGGTCGTTCTTAGCCTTGGCCCACAACGACCGGGCTTTGAGGTAGCCACCTAACCCCGTGCGATGGTGATACTTCTTCTTCGCAGCATTTATCTTGTTTGTCGCTGACATCTTCTTACTCCTCTATGATGTCCCGTTGGCCACAAATGCATCACATTGATCTCTGAGCTTCTCATACCGGTCGATGAATTCTGGTGTCTATTCTTTGTCGACTTTCAGCTAATTCTTCCACTTCCTGAATAGATCTGCCATCTTCTTGAGAGCAAAGGACTTGATCAATGGCTCCATAACTAGATTCTCCAGATCCTCCTCTTCCGGTAGGGTGAAATTTACCTTCAGCACTTTCCAAAGATCCTCTTTCTATCTATCTTTGACAAAAGAAACTTGAAGCTCTTCATCCTTAGGCTGATTCCATAGCTCGATGCTGATCGGGATCATGTCCCTAACAAGAACCCCGCACTGAGTAGTAAATGCATCCTTGGTCCGGAGGGGTTCAATCGGTTGGCCATCGCGCGCGACTGCTGTGATCGTGAACCTTTCATCCGAGCGCACCTTTTTCTTCAGGCCTCGTCTCTTTACCAAAGTTGTGCTCGATCCGGAGGGCTAGAAAAAAGAAGAAAGACGAGAGTTAATATGTGTAGATAATGTCGGTGTACAGAAGTAGGGGTTCTACTTTGCACCCCTCTACCTGTGCACAGGCAGTCAGAGCCACGCCCAAGGCCACACTTGGCAAGGCAAGGGAAGGAGGTCGAGGCAACAAGACGGCGAAAGTAACACCAAGACAGAGACACGAAGAGCAAGAGGGCGAGGTGGGTTCCCCTGGCAAGACCCTTGCCGGGGAGGCCTCCGTGGCCTCGTCAAGGACCTTGCTGGGATAGTTTTCCCAACCCCAATGGAGCGTGGTACCTTCGAGCCGAAGGTTTCCGACAACCACGTTGGAACCAAGGCTCGGGAGGCACCTCCATGATGGCATGCAGATCTTTGTGAAGACAAGAAGCACACATAGTTGGATGAGGATTAGAAGACGACGAGCCTCGGCAAAACCCTCGTCGAGGGCATCCACGAGACCTCCGGCAAGATCCTTGCCGGGGATGACCACGGTGCCGCTCCTCCACCCTAGTGTTGGTTGTGCCCAAACCACAAGAACCGTTGCTGCTGTATCTAGAAGCAACGAATCAAGTGGTTAGTGCCGCACTGGTGGCGCAGAGGGAGGTCGACAAAGAGGCAGCAACAATGACAGAGTTGACGGATGGCGAACCAGAACTCTCCCCGACAAGGCTGGGCCCCCGGCAAGGTTTGACACCAGTGTGACAGGGCCCATGTAACTAGGTGAGTTGGTGCAGAAGAAGATGATGATGCAGCACCCGGTTTACTTCATCAGCTCCCTCTTGCAGGGGGCTAGGTTGAGGTACTCCGGTGTGCAGAAATTGCTCTTCGGCCTCCTTATGGCCTCGAGGAAGCTGCGTCCTTACTTCCAAGCGCACGAGATCACCATCATCACCCGCCTCCCGTTGCAATGGATACTGCCTAACCCAGATGCAATGGGGAGGATTGTGGAATGGGCCTTGGAGCTGTCAAGTTTAGGTTTGAAGTTCGAAAGCACCTCGACAATTCAAAGCAGAGTCTTGGCGGAGTTCATTGCTGAATGGACCTCGACGCCCGACGAAGAAATCCAGGAAACCACTCTCCCCGGCAAGGAAACAAGCCGCAACTGGGTTATGTACTTTGATGGGACTTTTTCGCTACAAGGCACTAGTGTTGGTGTGCTGCTCGTCGCACCCACCAGAGAGCATCTCAAGTACGTGATCCAGATGCACTTTCCCAGGGATATGTTGACAAACAACCCTGCTGAATACGAGGGATTGCTTGCCGGTCTCAGGATCGCGACAGACCTTGGGTTCAAGAAGCTCATCGTCAGGGGTGATTCATAGCTTGTCGTCAGACAGATCAACAAGGATTATCAAAGCCCATTGATGGAAGCCTATGTGGATGAAGTGAGGAATTGGAGGAGCGCTTTGACGGTATACAGGCAGAGCATGTCCCCCGAATGGAGAACAACATCGCCGACTACCTGTCGAAGCGCGCTGCCCTCAAGCTGCCTGTGGAACCAGGTACTTTTGTTCTTCGGTTAACTAAACCATCAGTCGAACCATCAACAGAGCAGAACAAGCGGAGGAAGTCAGGCCCCGGCATGTAATTCCCCACCGAGCTCCCTGGGGCCGCTGGTGAAGATGTTGTCATGGACGCCGAGCCTGCCGGGGGACAACCGACTCTGGCGGGGCGCCAAGCCCTTGCCATGGAGGCAACCGTTCTCACAGCGGAGGAAGTGCATTTGGTCCTTGCCGTCGAGCCACATGCTCCAGCATCGGCACATCATACCGTCCAATTCCTCCAAACAGGGGAGCTTCCTGAGGAGCAGGAAGAAGCAGAGAAAGTAGCCCGCCGGTCTGCCCTATACCAGTTCGTTGACAACGTTCTGTACAGTAAAAGACCAAATGGAGTGAATTTGAAGTGCATCCCCCGGGAGGAAGGACTGGAGCTATTGGCGGAGATACATGGAGGCATATGTGGCTCCCACATAGGGTCAAGGGCCCTTGCCGACAAGGATTTCCGGCAAGGTTTCTTCTGGCCCACTGCCCTCCAAGATGCGACGGCACTAGTAACCAAGTGTGAAGCGTGCCAGTTCCATTCAAAGAAACTTCATCAGCCACCTCAAGCCTTGTAGACAATCCCTCTCTCCGGGCCATTCTTGGTCTGGGGGCTCGACATACTGGGCCCTTTTCCCCGCGCCGTCGGGGGCTTTGAGTACTTGTACGTTGCAATTGACAAGTTCACGAAGTGGCCATAGGTGGAAGCAGTGAGGAAGGTGAACGCACAGTCAGCCATCAAATTCTTTAAGGGGCTAGTTTGCTGCTTTGGTGTGCCGAACAGAGTCATCACTAACAACGACACACAGTTCACAAGCCACACCTTCATGCAATACATTGGAGACCTCGGCAGTAAGGTCTGTTTTGCTTTCGTGGCACACCCACGGAGCAATGGCCAACCAGAGAGGGCAAATGCTGAAGTGGTGCGTGGCCTGAGGACGGAGACTTTTGACAGGCTACACAAGAGCGGAAGGCGCTGAATTGATGAGTTGCCAGCGGTTCTTTGGTCGATCAGCACCACGCCAAATCAAGCCACCGCCAGACACTGTTTGCCCTGGTATATGGATTAGAAGCAGTTCTCCCCATGAAACTCATATACGGGTCACCTCGAGTGCTCGCTTATGATGAGCTTGAGCAAGAGCGATTGCGGCAAGATGACGCAACGCTCCTCGAGGAAGATCATCTTCGGGTGGCTCTGAGAGCAGCATGCTACCAACAAGCCTTGCGCCACTACCATAGCCGCAAGGTTCATGCCCGAAGCTTTGAGCAAGGCGACCTTGTTCTTCGGCGAGTTCAGTCGGCCAAGAATTCCAACAAGTTGACGCTGAAGTGGGAAGGCCCTTATCGGGTAATACGAGTCACCAGGCCGGGCTCAGTCCACCTGGAGACCGAAGATGCCATTCGAGTGAGCAACTTCTGGAACGTCGAGCTTCTTCGTAACTTTTACCCATAAGGCGCGGCTGCCGGGCCCCCCGGCAAGCCACCTTTTGTACAAGCCTTGCCGTCAAGGCATGTAACCCTCTGTACAAAGCTGGGCGCAGACCCTGAGCATAAATAAACGAAGCGCTAGCGCCCTAAGTCATAGCATGCATGCTAGGTTGAGTATCTCCCTCGGTTAGGGTTGATAGTGCTTGAGCAGCGACTAACCCCTAGCATAGAGGTCGAGTCTGCGTCTCTCTATTCCTGTCCATCCTCTTTGGTTCGCAGGGTACATGAATGTTTCCGTCAAGCTAAGTGGAAGAAAGAGAACAAGCCGGCGCCCCAGCCCCGGCAAGCCAAGCTTGTCAAGGGCCGAAGATGCATGGGTCCGCCCCCGGTAAGCTGAGGTTGCCAGAGGCTGCAGATTCAGATAAGTTTTTCCTTCCCCTGTTTTACATTTCCGTGTGGGTTGGAACGTGTGAAACCTTGTTTCGCTCCTAAGTTACCGTGCTCCCCCGTGCCCGTACCCGAGAAATTATTTCTTGGGTCGGGGTCTGGCTGTAGCCGCGGTCACGAGGAAGCAAGCGTAGGGCTTAACCCTACTTCACCCCTGTCTCCGCAAAGAGCCCGAGTATGGCCGAGTAAAGAAAGGGAGCGGCAAGGCCTGTTGTCGGGGTACAATGTTTATGTTAAAAGTAACAAGGATTCCTTACTTGGTATGGGCTTCGCTCACGCACAAAGAACCCAGCAAACAACGTTTTTCATTAATACACCCCACACAGGTACAGTTCGTACGGAATGTAAACATTAGCAAGGGGATTACAAGTTTTCAATCTAACTAAGGATCGTAGGCTTACAAGCTAAAAAGAGACAAGGTACCCGTAAACCCTTTCTTGTCCCTCTCCTCAGGAAACGGAACAAGAAGGCAAAGGGGCAAAAGGAGTGCCTAGGCGAGGTAAGAGCAGCAGAAGGCGCCAAGAGAACATGTCGGCGGCCGCCTAAGGGAGAGCTGGTGATTATGGTGCCGGGAGAAGAGCTGGAAGATGAGTCAGTGGTCCGTCAATATGCTATGAAGGTGTCGGTGCCATCGTACTCCGACTTGACAGCCCGCCACCCGCCTTATTTGCCTTCTCTGCCCCCCCTCCCCCCCGCGCCAGCCGCCCAAGGAGGCCACCGAAGAAGTTTAAGGAGCCGGCCCCACCGGGAGAAGGGGCCCGATGCAGATGCTGCTGCTGCCAGCATCGCCCTGGGGCGACGGGCCGACACCTAGTCGGACCCGTCATCCTCTTGCCTGCTACCCTCGTCGTCGCTGTCGCTGTCCTCCTCGTCACTCTCGCTCGAGGACAAGTCTTCGTCATCCGGGGAGCTCTCCACGCAGCACTTCAGGTGAGTTCCGAAGTCACCGAACACCTGACGGAGAGGAGGCTATTCTCCATTAACTTGAAGTAGGGAATGAGCCCTGCCGTCAGGCTGTGGATGAGGGCGAAGGTTTTCCATCTACGACGGAGATACATGACATGACAGGCTAGGAAATCGACATCAGCCCATGTGCCACAATTCCCACAGCCCCTCATATGTAGTCTCAGCGCCTGCGGCGGGTCAAGCTCCATCTCGCGAGTGAATGGAGTAGGGAGACGAAGACGATGACGCGCCGGCCGGCGCAGCCTGATGAAGAACTCGCGGGGCTGGTTGATACGTCTCGAACGTATCTATAATTTTTGATTGTTCCATGCTACTATATTACCCCTTTTGGATGTTTATGGGCTTTATTTTACACATTTATATCATTTTTGGGACTAACCTACTAACCGGAGTCCCAGCCCGTATTGCTGTTTTTTTGCCTATTTTAGTATTTTGAAGAAAAGGAATATCAAACGGAGTCCAAACGGAATGAAACCTTCGGGAGCGTGATTTTTCGAACGAACGTGATCCAGAGGACTTGGAGTGCAAGTCAAGAAGCAGCCGAGGTGGCCACAAGACAGGAGGGCGCGCCCACCCCCTCTAGGCGCGTCCTCCTATCTTGTGGGCCCCTCGGGAGGCCACCGACGTATATCTTCCTCCTATATAAACCTACGTACCCCGAAAACATCAACACCATAGCCCCTCCGATGAGTTGTGAGTAGTTTAGCACAGACCTTTGGGTCCATAGTTATTAGCTAGATGGCTTCTTCTCTCTTTTGGATCTCAATACAATGTTCTCCCCCTCTCTTGTAGAGATCTATTTGATGTAAACTCTTTTTGCAGTGTGTGTTTGTCGAGATCCGATGAATTGTGGGTTTATGATCAAGTTTATCTATGAGAAATATTTGAATCTCCTCTGAATTCTTTTATGTATGATTGAGTTATCTTTGCAAGTCTCTTCGAATTATCAGTTTGGTTTGGCTTACTAGATTGATCTTTCTTGCAATGGGAGAAGTGCTTAGCTTTGGGTTCAATCTTGCGGTGTCCTTACCCAGTGACAGAAAGGGTTGCAAGGCACGTATTGTATTGTTGCCATCGAGGATAAAAAGATGGGGTTTATATCATATTGTATGAGTTTATCCCTCTACATCATGTCATCTTGCTTAATGCGTTACTCTGTACTTTATGAACTTAATACTCTAGATGCAGGCAGGAGTCGGACGATGTGTGGAGTAATAGTAGTAGATGCAGGCAGGAGTCGGTCTACTTGTTGCGGACGTGATGCCTATATACATGATCATGCCTAGATAATCTCATAATTATTCGCTTTTCTATCGATTGCTCGACAGTAATATGTTCACCCACCGTAATAGTTATGCTATCTTGAGAGTAGCCACTAGTGAAACCTATGGCCCCAGGGTCTATCTTTTATCATATAAGCTTTCAATCTACTTTTATTTGCATCTTTACTTTTTGCATCTATATTATAAAATACCAAAAATATATTTATATTATCATACTATCTCTATCAGATCTCACTTTCGCAAGTGGCAGTGAAGGGATTGACAACCCCTTTATTGCGTTGGTTACGAGTTCTTTGTTTGTTTGTGTAGGTGCATGGGACTTTTGAGGAGCCTCCTACTGGATTGATACCTTGGTTCTCAAAAACTGAGGGAAATACTTACGCTACTATTCCTGCATCACCCTTTCCTCTTCAAGGAAAACCAACGCAAGCTCAAGACATAACAAGAAGGATTTCTGGTGTCGTTGCCGGGGAGGTCTTCGCTCAAGTCAAGACATACCAAGTACCCATCACAAACCCATCTCCCTCACATTTACATTATTTGCCATTTGCCTCTCGTTTTCCTCTCCCGCACTTCACCCTTGCCGTTTTATTCGCCATCTCTGTCCCAATCTCCTCCTCTCTTTTCGCTTGCCTTTTTCTGTTTGCTTGTGTGTTAGATTACTTGTTGCCATTGCACAAGATAATACCAAATTGTGTGATTTCTCCAATACCAATAATAATGATTTCCTTAGTACTCCGATCGCTCCTCTTAATGATGTTGAGTCTTCCGAAATCAATACTGCTTTGTTGAATCTTGTTATGAAAGATCAATTCGTCGGCCTTCCTAGTGAAGATGCCACTACTCATCTAAACATCTTTGTTGATTTGTGTGATATGCAAAAGAAGAAAGATACGGATAACGATATTGTTAAATTGAAGTTATTTCCATTTTCACTTAGAGATCGTGCTAAAGTTTGGTTTTCGTCTTTGCCTAAATATAGTATTGATTCTTGGAACAAGTGCAAAGATTCTTTTATCTCTAAGTATTTTCATCCCGCTAAGATCATCACTCTTAGGAATGACATTATGAATTTTAAACAACTTGATCATGAGCATGTTTCCCAATCTTGGGAAAGAATGAAATTGATGATTCGCAATTGCCCTACTCATGGTTTGAATTTATGGATGATTATACACAAATTTTATGCCGGTTTGAACTTTTCTTCTAGAAATCTTTTAGATTCGGCCGCGGGAGGCACATTTATGGAAATGACATTAGGAGATGCTACAAAACTTCTTGATAATATTGTGGCTAATTATTCTCAATGGCACACCGAAAGATCTTCTAGTAAAAAAGTGCATGCTATAGAAGAAATCAATGTTTTGAGTGGAAAGATGGATGAACTTATGAAATTGTTTGCTACTAAAAATACTCCTCTTGATCCCAATGATATGTCTTTGTCTACTTTGATTAAGAATAATAATGAATCTATGGATGTGAATTTTGTTGGTAGGAATAGTTTCGGTAACAATGCTTATAAAGGAAACTTTAATTCTAGACCGTTCCCTAGTAATTCCTCTAATAATTATGGAAATTGCTACAATAGTTCTTATGGTAATTTTAATAAGATGCCCTCTGATTTTGAGAATAGTGTGAAAGAATTTATGATTTCTCAAAAGAATTTTAATGCCTTGCTTGAAGAAAAATTGCTCAAAGTTGATGATTTGGCTAGGAACATTGATAGACTTTCGCTTGATGTTGATTCTCTTAAACTTAGATCTTCTCCTCCTAAGCATGATATCAATGAGTCTCTCAAAGCAATGAGAATTTCCATTGATGAGTGCAAGGAAAGAACCGCTAGATTGCGTGCTAAGAAAGATTGCTTTATAAAGGCGTGTTCTTCTAGTTTCCATGAAAATAATGATGAAGATCTTAAAGTTATTGATGCATCTCCTATTAGATCTTTGTTTTGCAATATGAATCTTGATAATAATGGGACTGGAGATGAGTCAACTTTAGTTCGAAGGCGTCCCAAGAATTCGGAGTTTTTAGATCTTGATGCTAACTTTGATAAAAGTGGGATTGGAGAGGTCATGACTTTAAATAGCATTGAACCCACTGTCTCGGATTTCAAGAAATTTGATTATGATAATTGTTCTTTAGAAGGTTGTATTTCCTTGTTGCAATCCGTTGTTAATTCTCCTGATGCTTATAGTCAAAATAAAGCTTTTACCAAACATATCGTTGATGCCTTGATGCAATCTTATGATGAAAAACTTAATTTTGAAGTTTCTATACCTAGAAACTTAATGATGTGTCGGAACCTACTATAAAGATTAGAATTAAATATCATGAGTGTTTTTCTTTGTGTGATTTGGGTGCTAGTGTTTGCACGATTCCAAAAACTTTATGTGACATTCTAGGTTTCCATGATCTTGATGATTGCTCTTTAAATTTGCACCTTGCGGATTCCACCATTAAAAAGCCAATGGGAAGGATCAATGATGTTCTCATTGTTGCAAATAGAAATTTGGTGCCTGTAGATTTTATCGTTCTTGATATAGATTGCAATCTTTCTTGCCCTATTATTCTTGGTAGACCTTTCCTTAGAACGATTGGTGCGATTATTGATATGAAGGAAGGGAATATTAGATTCCAATTTCCATTAAGGAAAGACATGGAGCAGTTTTCAAGAAAAAAAGTCAAATTACCTTATGAATCTATCATGCGAGCTACTTACGAATTTAGTGCCAAAGATGTCACTACTTAGATCTATCTTAGCTTTTATGCCTAGCTAGGGGCGTTAAATGATAGCGCTAGTTGGGAGGCAACCCAGTTTTATTTGTGTTTTTAGTTTTTGTTCCTGTTTAGTAATAAATTTTGCATATACCTTCTGTTTAGATGTGTTTTTATGTTTTAATTAGTGTTTGTGCCAAGTAGAACCTATAGGATAACCTATGATGATAGTGGATTTGATTCTGCTGAAAAACAGAAACTTTGCGCGCACGAAATTAGATTTGTTAAATCACAGAAATGTGATTTTGCGTTGATTCTTTTTGCTGCTGATCAATAGACAAATTTTATAGGACTTCCTATTTTGGTAGGATTTTTAGAGTTCCAGAAGTTTTCGTTAGTTACAGATTGCTACATACTGTTCTGTTTTTGATAGATTCTGTTTTTCGTGTGTTGTTTGCTTATTTTGATGCATCTATGGCAAGTAAAATAGTTTATAAACCATAGAGAAGTTGGAATACAGTAGGTTTAACACCAAAATAAGTAATGAATGAGTTCATTACAGTACCTTATGTGGTGGTTTTGTTTTCTTTCACTAACAGAGCTTATAAGATTTCCTGTTGAGTTTTGTGTTGTGAAGTTTTCAAGTTTTGGGTAGAGCTTTGATGGACAATGGAATAAGGAGTGGCAAGAGCCTAAGATTGGGGATTCCCATGGCAGCCCAAGATATTCAAGGATATCCAAAAGCCTAAGCTTGGGGATGCCCCGGGAAGGCATCCCCTCTTTCGTCTTTGTTCATTGGTAACTTTACTTAGAGCTATATTTTTATTCGCCACATGATATGTGTTTTGCTTGGAGCGTTGCGTGTTATACTAATCTTTTCTTTTTAGTTTACCACAATCATCCTTGTTGTACACACCTTTTGGGAGAAGCCCACTTTATTAGAATTTGCTAGAATACTCTATGTGCTTCACTTATATCTTTTGAGCTTGATAGTTTTTGCTCTAGTGCTTCACTTATATCTTTTAGAGCACGGCGGTGGATTAATTTTGAAGAAATTGCTAGTCTCTCATGCTTCACTTATATTATTTTGAGAGTCTTTTAGAACAGCATGATATGTGCTATGGTTACAAATTTGTTCCTAGAATGATGAGCATCCAAGTTGGGTATAATAAAAACTATCATAGAAAGTGAATTGGATGCTATGATCAATTTGTTGCTTGATAATTGTTTTGAGATATAAAGGTAGTAATGTTAGGGTCATGCTATTGGGTAATTATGAAATTGAGAAATACTTTTGTTGAAGTTGGCAAGTCCCGTAGCATGCACGTATGGTAAAAGTTGTGTGACAAATTTGTTGCATGAGGTGCTCTTTTGATTGTCTTCCTTAAGAGTGGCAGTCGGGTACGAGCGATGGTCTTTTCCTACCAATATATCCCTCTAGGGGCATGCGTAGTAGTACTTTGCTTCGAGGGCTAAGTATACTTTTGCAATAAGTATATGAGTTCTTTATGACTAATGTGAGTCCATGGATATACGCACACTCATCCTTCCACTTTGCTAGCCTCTATTATACCACGTAACTTTTGCCGGTATCATGCAACCATTATTTTCCTTCCTCAAAACAGCCACCATACCTACCTATTATGGCATTGCCATAGCCATTCCGAGAGATATTGCCATGCAACTTTCCACCGTTCCGTTTATTATGACACGTTCCATCATTGTCATATTGCTCTTTGCATGATCATGTAGTTGACATCGTATTTGTGGCAAGGCCACCTTCATAATTTTCATACATGTCGCTCTTGATTCATTGCATATCCCGGTACACCGCCGGAGGCATTCATATAGAGTCATATCTTGTTCTAGCTTTGAGTTGTAATTCTTGAGTTGTAAATCAATAAAAGTGTGATGATCTTCATGATTAGAGCATTGTCTCAGTGAGGAAAGGATGATGAAGACTACGATTCCCCCACAAGCAGTGGTGGAGCCAGCGCCCGGCGACCCTAGGCACTTGCCCGGGCTCGCTAGGCACGCGCTAGTTACGATGGCCTCGTTACGCCATGAAAAATGGTCAACGCATCGTGCCTTGCCCGGGCAGCTGGGCTGATTGTGGTTGGCTAATGACTAATGGGCTTCTTTCTTCCTTTAATAATGGGTTAGGTGCTCACGAGCCCTACGTACTCAGATGGAACAAGGCCTGCTGGCCTACAAGCAGACCAGAAGGAGCACGATGTTTTATATAAAAAATCTATGCTATTCATACGTTACTAGGTCAAAAAAAAATCTATGCACTGGTTGAATTAGCTGTCGGTTATTCCCTCCCTTTCCCCTGGACGGTTATTGTTTTATCTCATAGTATATAGTTTTTTTGTAAAAGTTTGAGGTTTTAATTTTTGAGGTTTGAGAGTGGGCTCTTGGTCATTGAGGTTATATATTACTTCACATTAAAATTAAATGTATATTTACAATGTTTATAATTTCACTTCATTATTAATGCAAATTTTTGGTTCGGGATTATGGTGCTATTTATATGTTGTGTATCTGAATCATGGTTGTTCTCATTGGTCGAAACTTTTACGGAACCTACCTGTTGCATGCAATTTTGTCAGCCCCCCTTTTTTTCTACACGCTCATTATTGTTTAATAGAACCTATATGCACATTTTAACACAACCTAAGCCCTACTCTAGTGGTAGTGCTTTCGAGCTCACGAGATCGATTACCTGTCTTGCGAGCTTGATTTTTAATGTTATTTATGGCCATGGTGGGTTAAACTCAAACCCGCCCATTAGGAAAAGGATTGGCGTGTGTTGACCACTAGAATTCAAAGATTTGTGTCTAAAAAGGGTTAAAAACTGTATATTTTGTTTGATTCAAAATTAATTTAAGTACTTTCAGGCAAAAAAGCTAAAATTTGCGAGATCTTTCAAAATCTGGTTCTTCTGGTGTCTACCAAAAAATGTATTAAGGAAAAAAGACTTGCTCCAAAAATTCGATTTTAATTTTTGCAATGGACACTTCGGCTCAAACTTGCCCAGGCTCACAAAATTCCTGGCTCCTCCCCTGCCCACAAGTCGGGATGAGACTTCGGACTTTACAAAAAAAGGAAAGGCCAAAAAGAAAAAAAGAAAGGCCAAAGAAAAAAATAAAAAGAAAAAAAGAGAAAAGAAAAAAAAGAAAAAAAAATAAAATGAGAGAAAAAGAGAGAAGGGACAATGCTACTATCTCTTTTTCCACACTTGTGCTGCAAAGTAGCACCATGATCTTCATAATAGAGAGTCTCCTATGTTGTCATTTTCATATACTAAGTTGGAATTTTTCATTGTAGAACTTGGCTTGTGTATTCCAATGATGGGCTTCCTCAAAATGCCCTAGGTCTTCGTGAGCAAGCGAGTTGGATGCACACCCACTTAGTTTCTTTTGTTGAGCCTTCATATATTTATAGCTCTACTGCATCCGTTGCATGGCAATCCCTACTCACTCACATTGATATCTATTGATGGGCATCCCCATAGCCCGTTGATACGCCTAGTTGATGTGAGACTATCTTCTCCCTCTTTTTGTCCTCACAACCACCACCTTATACCACCTTAGTGCTATGTCCATGGCTTGCGCTCATGTATTGCGTAAGAGTTGAAAAATGCTGAAGCGCATTAAAAAGTATGAAACAATTGCTCGGCTCGTCATCGGGGTTGTGCATGATGGGAGTATTTTGTGTAATGAAAATGAAGCATGGACTAACTATATGATTTTCTAGGGATAAGCTTTCTTTGGCTATGCTATTTTGATAGGACATGATTATTTGTTAGTATGCTTTGAAGCATTATCATTTTTATGTTTTATAAGCTTTTATATTGAATCATTTGGATCTGAACATTCATGCCACAATAAAGAAAATTACATTGAGAATTATGCTAGGTAGCATTCCACATCAAAAATTCTGTTTTTATCGTTTACCTACTCGAGGACGAGCAGGAATTAAGCTTGGGGATGCTTGATACGTCTCCAACGTATCTGTAATTTTTGATTGTTCCATGCTATTATATTACCCCTTTTGGATGTTTATGGGCTTTACTTTACACATTTATATCATTTTTGGGACTAACCTACTAACTGGAGGCCCAACCCGTATTGCTGTTTTTTTGCCTATTTCAGTATTTCGAAGAAAAGGAATACCAAACGGAGTCCAAACGGAATGAAACATTTGGGAGCGTGATTTTTGGAATGAACGTGATCCAGAGGACTTGGAGTGAAAGTCAAGAAGCAGCCGAGGCGGCCACGAGACAGGAGGGCGCGCGCACCCCCTATGGGCACGCCCCCTATCTTGTGGGCCCCCTCGGGCGGTCACTGACATACTTCTTCCTCCTATTTAAACCTACGTACCCCAAAAACATCCAGGGAGCCAACGAAACACAATTTCCACCACCGTAACCTTCTGTATCCGCGAGATCACATCTTGGAGCCTTAGCTGGCGCTCTGCCGGAGGGGGAATCGACCATGGAGGGCTTCTACATCAACACCATAGCCCCTCCGCTGAGTTATGAGTAGTTTACCATAGACCTTTGGGTCCATAGTTATTAGCTAGATGGCTTCTTCTCTCTTTTTGGATATCAATACAATGTTCTCCCCCTCTCTTGTGGCGATCTATTCGATGTAAACTCTTTTTGCAGTGTGTTTGTCGAGATCCGATGAATTGTGGGTTTATGATCAAGTTTATCTATGAGAAATATTTGAATCCCCTCTGAATTCTTTTATGTATGATTGAGTTATCTTTGCAAGTCTCTTCGAATTATCAGTTTGGTTTGGCCTACTAGATTGATCTTTCTTGCAATGGGAGAAGTGCTTAGCTTTGGGTTCAATCTTGCGGTGTCCTTACCCAGTGACAGAAAGGGTTGCAAGGCACGTATTGTATTGTTGCCATCGAGGATAAAAAAGATGGGGTTTATATCATATTGCATGAGTTTATCCCTCTACATCATGTCATCTTGCTTAATGCGTTACTCTGTTCTTTATGAACTTAATACTCTAGATGCAGGCAGGAGTCGGTCGATGTGTGGAGTAATAGTAGTAGATGCAGGCAGGAGTCGGTCTACTTGTTGCGGACGTGATGCCTATATACATGATCATGCCTAGATAATCTCATAATTATTCGCTTTTCTATCAATTGCTCGAGAACAGTTTGTTCACCCACCGTAATACTTATGCTATCTTGAGAGAAGCCACTAGTGAAACCTATGGCCCCCGGGTCTATAATTTATCATATAAGCTTTCAATCTACTCTTATTTGCACCTTTACTTTTTGCATCTATATTATAAAATACCAAAAATATATTTATCTTATCATACTATCTCTATCAGATCTCACTTTCGCAAGTGGCCGTGAAGGGATTGACAATGCCTTTATTGCGTTGGTTGCGAGTTCTTTGTTTGTTTGTATGGTGCGTGGGACTTTTGAGGAGCCTCCTACTGGTTTGATACCTTGGTTATCAAAAACTGAGGGAAATACTTACGCTACTATTGTTGCATAACCCTTTCCTCTTCAAGAAAAACCAATGCAAGCTCAAGACGTAACACTGGTCCCCGACGTGGCCCTCCATTGGGGGAAGGACCGCTGGCGGAGGCAAGGCTGATGCGCCGCCCCGTCCTCCTCTTCCCCGAGCGCCACGGCAGCCTCGGCCTCTCCCCTCCCCTTCCCCTCATGGCATGCTCCGCCGCCACGGGCTCTTGGGGAGGGGCGACACGTTGTCGAGCAGAGACCCTCGCCGCCACCATCGAAGCATCAACATGCCCTCTTGCCATGGTAGAGGGGAGGAAGAAGCAAAGATGGGAGGAGGCGGATGGCGAAAGACTGAAGGGTGCCATCGCTCCCGCTCCCCTCCTTAAAAAGGGGCGGGGTCAGGGCTCAGCGGCCCATCTCAGCCAACCCAGCTCATTAAGATGACAGCGGGTGAGGCCGTTGACCGCCCTCCCCACCCAATTTCAAGCGCGTGGGTATCGATCCACGCGTGCACGTCTCCCCATATTCTGCGTGCCTGTCACCCGCCCTGCGCCGTGCATGTGGCATACGTGGCGCAAGGGGCGGGCATAGTGGGACGCGTGGAACGATGGTTCTAGGGCAGAAAGCGTAAATGAGCAGCGGCCCCGTGGTCTTAAAGGGACACGCAAGCCGCCTCTTTACTATTCACCGCAGGATGACGCAAGCATGCTTTGGTCAGCCCATGCGCGATCCCCACGTCACGCATTCAACGCGAATCTTGGGAAGCGCAATAGATGAACGGTTACCACGGTCAAAATCGGCCCTGCCTGCCCACGCACCGTTCTGGGCCTAGCCCAACAACACGTCGCGCTTATGTGTGGCCCAGGCCCGGGGGCTCCTGTCGGTGTACAGAAGTAGGGGTTCTACTTTGCACCCCTCTACCTGTGCACGGGCAGTCAGAGCCACTCCCAAGGCCACACTTGGCAAGGCAAGGGAAGGAGGCCGAGGCCACAAGACGGCCAAAGCAACACCAAGAAAGAGATACGAAGAGCAAGAGGGCGAGGTAGGTTCCCCTGGCAAGACCCTTGCCGGGGCGGGCTCCACGTCCCCGGCAAGGACCTTGCTGGTACAGCTTGCCCAACCCCAACGGAGCGCGCCACCTTCGAGCTGAAGGTTTCTAACAATCACGTTGGAACCAAGGCTCAGGAGGCACCTCCATGATGGCATGCAGATCTTTGTGAAGACAAGAAGCACACAGAGTTGGATGAGGATTAGAAGGCGACGTCCCTTGGCAAAACCCTTGTCGAGGGCATCCACGAGACCTCAGGCAAAATCCGTGCCAGGGACGACCACGGTGCCGCAGCAAGGCCCTTGCCGGGGCCCCGGCAAGGCCCTTGCCGAGGACATCCGTGGAGCCACAGCCAGGCCCACACCCTCCAAGGTTCCACCGCCACTCCCATACAGCTGCCAGCCCACCAGCTAGGCAGGCACCTGCGTGTCAACATGAGGCTTCCAGGCCAACTCAGCGTGTGCCTACGTGGTGGCATGCAAATCTTCGTGAAGGCCCTACCACTGCGCCACCTCAGCAGCTTGCCAGCCTACATGGCACCATGCGCACCGCTGGCCTAGACGCGTGTTGGAGTGAGGTGGGGCGGCGGCGGACGGGACGAGGGCTGGTTTCCGTCCCCGATAAAGTGACGGGACACCTAAGAGGCGCATTAAATGCGTCTTATCCTGTAATGGCTAAGCGATAAGCTTAGCTACTGTACACCGATGCCACCTCTTGTGTGCCACTATGGGGATCCCCTTGTTATAAAAAGAGGGCCATCCAGGAGAAGGATTCGGACCCTTGGACAAGTTAGACTCATCGTAGCTAGCTCAAGAACTCCAAGAACACTCAAATAGACACAAAAGCAGGACTAGGGTATTACGCATCCTCGCGGCCCGAACCTGGGTAAACGACCCGTGTGCTTGTGCTGATTGCTGATCCCGCTCTTCTCACGACCCCGCACCACGCAACCGTAGTAGGGATTCCCGTGATCCCATGGGTGTCGTTTCCACCGACAGATACCAAAATAATGAACACATCAATTAGCTAGTCAGCACAGGCTTAATTAATATATATACTTGGCTGGACTCTGTTCGGTCACCGGAGCCGTCATCACGGTCTCCTTCTTGCACCTGCATTCGGCCACCGGAGCCAGCATAATCATGTCCTTCCTCCTACATTGTTCGAGAACCATAGCCTGCTTCACCCTCTCCTTCCAGACCATCGGTTTCGTTGAGATACGACATGACATCACCTCCGACTGCGATTATGTCCCCTGCAACCTCTTGAGCACTACGTTGGTTTTCCCTAGAAGAGGAAAGGGTGATGCAGCAAAGTAGCGTAAGTATTTACCCCAGTTTTTGAGAACCAAGGTATCAATCCAGTAGGAGGCTACACACAAATCCCTCGTACCTACACAAACAAATAAGAACCTCGCAACGAACGCGATAAAGGGGTTGTGAATCCCTTCACGACCACTCGCAAGAGTGAGAACTGATAGAGATAATAATAAGATAAATATTTTTGGTAATTTTATGATATAGATTGGAAAGTAAAGATTGCAAAATAAAGTAGATCAGAAACTTATATGATGGAAAATAGACCCCGGGGCCATAGGTTTCACTAGTGGCTTCTCTTAAGATAGCATAAGTATTACAGTGGGTGAACAAATTACTGTCGAGCAATTGATAGAAAAGTGCATAGTTATGAGAATATCTAGGTATGATCATGTATATAGGCATCACGTCTGCGACAAGTAGACCAAAACGATTCTGCATCTACTACTATTACACCACACATCGACCGCTATCCAGCATGCATCTAGAGTATTAAGTTCATAAGAGTAGAGTAATGCATTAGGCAAGATGACATGATGTAGAGGGATAAACTCAAGCAATATGATATAACGCTCCCCCATCTATTTATCCTCGATGGCAGCAATACAATATGTGCCTTGCTGCCCCTGCTATCACTGGGAAAGGACACAACAAGATTGAACCCAAAGCTAAGCACTTCTCCCATTGCAAGAAAGACCAATCTAGTAGGCCAAACCAAACTGATATTTCGAAGAGACTTGAAAAGATAACCAATCATACATAAAAGAACTCAGAGGAGATTCAAATATTTCTCATAGATAAACTTGATCATAAACCCACAATTCATCGAATCTCGACAAACACACCGCAAAAAGAGTTACATCGAATAGATCTCCAAGAATATCGAGGAGAACATTGTATTGAGATTCAAAGAGAGAGAACACGCCATCTAGCTAATAACTATGGACCCGAAGGTCTGTGGTAAACTACTCACAACTCATCGGAGAGGCTATGGTGTTGATGTGTTAGCCCTCCGTGATCGATTCCCCCTCTGGTGAAGCGCCGAAAAAGGCTCCAAGATGGGATCTCACGGGTACAGAAGGTTGCGGTGATGGAAATAGGGTTTCGTGGTGCTCGTGGATGTTTTCATGGTATGTAGATATATATAGGCGAAGAAAGTCGGTCAGGGGAGCCACGAGGGGCCTACGAGGGTGGGGGGCGCGCCCACCCCCTAGGGCGCGCCTGCCTGCCTCTTGGCCTCCTCGATTTCTTCTTGACATCCACTTCAAGTCTTCTGGATTGCGTTTGTTCCAAAAATAACTCTCCCGAAGGTTTCATTCCGTTTGGACTCCGTTTGATATTTTTTCTGCGAAACACTGAAATAGGCAAAAAAACAACAATTTGTGATGGGCCTCCGGTTAATAGGTTAGTCCCAAAAATAATATAAAAGTGCTTAGTAAAGCCCATAAACATCCAAAACGGGTAATATAATAGCATGGAACAATAAAAAATTATAGATACGTTGGAGACGTATCAAGCATCCCCAAGCTTAATTCCTGCTCGTCCTCGAGTAGGTAAATGATAAAAACAGAATTTTTGATGCGGAATGCTACCTAGCATATTTCTCAAAGTAATTTTCTTTTATTGTGGCATGAATGTTCAGATCCAAATGATTCAAGATAAAAGTTCATATTGACATAAGAATAATAATACTTCAGGCATATATACTAACAAAGTAATCATGTCTTCTCAAAATAACATGGCCAAAGAAAGTTATCCCTACAAAATCATATATTCTAGCTATGCTCGATCTTCATCACACAAAATATTTAAATCATGCACAACCACGGTTTTAGCCAAGCAATTGATTCATACTTTAGTATTTTCAAATTTTTCAGTCTTCACGCAATACATGAGCGTGAGCCATGGACATAGCACTATATGTGGAATAGGATGGTGGTTGTGGAGAAGACAAAAAAGAAGAAGATAGTCTCACATCAACTAGGCGTATCAACAGGCTATGGAGATGCCCATTAATAGATATCAATGTGAGTGAGTAGGGACTGCCATGCAACGGATGCACTAGAGCTATAAGTGTATGAAAGCTCATCAAAAGAAACTAATTGGGTGTGGATCCAACTCGCTTGCTGAAGAAGACCTAGGGCAATTTGAGGAAGCCCATCATTGGAATATACAAGCCAAGTTCTATAATGAAAAATTCCCACTAGTATATGAAAGTGACAACATAGGAGACTCTCTATCGTGAAGACCATGGTGCTACTTCGAAGCACAAGTGTGGAAAAAGGATAGTAACATTGTCCCTTCTCTCTTTCTCTCTCATGTTTTTTTATTTTGGTGGGCTTCTTTAGCCTCTTTTTTATTTGGTCTTCTTTGGCCTCTTTTATTTTTCATAAAGTCCGGAGTCTCATCCCGACTTATGGGGGAATCATAGTCTCCATCATCCTTTCCTCACTTGGGACAATGCTCTAATAATGAAGATCATCACACTTTTATTTACTTACAACTCAAGAATTACAACTCAATACTTAGAACAAAATATGACTCTATATGAATGCCTTCGGCGGTGTACCGGGATATGCAATGAATCAAGAATGACATGTATGAAAGAATTATGAATGGTGGCTTTGCCACAAATACGATGTCAACTACATGATCATGGAAAAGCAATATGACAATGATGGTGCATGTCATAATAAACGGAACGGTGGAAAGTTGCATGGCAATATATCTCGGAATGGCTATGGAAATGCCATAATAGGTAGGTATGGTGGCTGTTTTGAGGAAGGTATATGATGGGTGTATGGTACCAACGAAAGTTGCGCGACACAAGAGAGGCTAGCAATGGTGGAAGGGTGAGAGTGCGTATAATCCATGGACTCAACATTAGTCATGAAGAACTCATATACTTATTGAAAAAAATGTACAAGTTATCAAAACAAAGTACTACACACATGCTCCTAGGGGAAGGGTGAGTTAACCATCGCGCGATCCTGACCTCCACACATAAGGAAGACAATCAATAAATAAATCATGCTCCAACTTCATCACATAATGGTTCACCATACGTGCATGCTACGGGAATCACAAACTTTTAACACAAGTATTCCTCAAATTCAAAACTAACCAACTAGCATGACTCTAATATTACCATCCTCATATCTCAAAACAATCATCAAGCATCAAACTTCTCATAGTATTCAATGCACTTTATATGATAGTTTTTATTATACCCAACTTGGATGCCCATCATATTAGGACTAATTTCATAACCAAAGCAAATACCATGCTGTTCAAAAAGACTTTCAAAATAATATAAGTGAAGCATGAGATATCACTAATTTCTACAAAATAAATCCACCGCCATGCTCTAAAAATATATAAGTGAAGCACTAGAGCAAAATTGTCTAGCTCAAAAGATATAAGTGAAGCACATAGAGTATTCTAATAAATTCTGATTCATGTGTGTCTCTCCCAAAAGGTGTTTACACCAAGAATGATTGTGGTAAAATAAAAGCAAAGACTCATATCATACAAGACGCTCCAAGCAAAACACATATCATGTGGTGTATAAAAATATAGCTCCAAGTAAAGTTACCGATGGACGAAGACGAAAGAGGGGTTGCCTTCCGGGGCATCCCCAAGCTTAGGATTTTGGTTGTACTTGAATTTTACCTTGGGGTGCCTTGGGGATCCCCAAGCTTAGGCTCTTTCCGCTCCTTATTCCATAATCCATCAAATCTTTACCCAAAACTTGAAAACTTCACAACACAAAACTCAACAGAAAATCTCATGAGCTCCGTTAGTGCAAGAAAGCAAACCACCACTTTAAGGTACTGTAATGAATTCATTATTTATTTATATTGGTGTTAAACCTACTGTATTCCAACTTCTCTATGGTTCATACCCCCCGATACTAGCCATAGATTCATCAAAATAAGCAAACAACACACGAAAAACAGAATCTGTCAAAAACAGAACAGTCTGTAGAAATCTGTAACTTCCGAATACTTCTGGATCTCTAAAAATCCTAACAAAATAGGAAGTCCTAGTAAATTTATCTATTAATATTATGAAAAAAGAAAAAACTAAAATGCAAGTTTCTGTGATTTATTAAAATTATTCTCGTGCGCGTAGAAGTTTCTGTTTTTCAGCAAGATCAAATTAACTTTCACCATAGGTTGTCCTATAGGTTCTACTTGGCACAAACACTAAATAAAACATAAAACCACATCTAATCAGAGGCTATATGAATTATTTAATACTAAACAGGAGCAAAAAGTAAAGAACAAAAATAAAATTGGGTTACCTCCCAACAAGCGCTATCGTTTAACGCCTCTAGCTAGGCATAAAAGCAAGAATAGATCTAAGTATTGTCATCTTTGGTATTAAATTCATAAGTGGCTCTCATAATATATTCATAAGGTAATTTTATTTTCTTCCTAGGAAAGTTTTCCATGCCTTTGCTTAATGGAAATTGGAATCTAATATTTCCTTTCTTCATATCAATAATTGCACCAATCTTTCTAAGGAAAGGTCTACCAAGAATAATAGGACATGAAATATTGCAATCTATATCAAGAACAATAAAATCTAAGGGCACATAATTCCTATTTGCAACAATAAGAACATCATTAATCCTTCCCATATGTTTCTTGATGGTGGAATCCGCAAGGTGCAAGTTTAAAGAGCAATCATCAAAATCACGGAAACCTAACACATCACAAAAAGTTTTTGGAATCGTGGAAACACTAGCACCCAAATCACACAAAGCATAGCATTCATGATATTTAATTTTAATTTTAGTAGTAGGTTCCCACTCATCATAAAGTTTTCTAGGGATAGAAACTTCTAATTCAAGTTTTTCTTCATAAGATTGCATCAAAGCATCAACGATATGTTTGGTAAAAGCTTTATTTTGACTATAAGCATGAGGAGAATTCAACACGGGTTGCAACAAGGAAATACAATCTATTAAAGAGCAATTATCATAATTAAGTTCCTTGAACTCCAAAATAGTGGGTTCATTGCTATGTAAAGTTTTGACCTCTCCAATCCTACTTTTACCAATTTTTGCATCAAGATCTAAAAACTCCGAATCATTGGGACGCTTTTTAACTAAAGTTGACTCTTCTCCAGTCCCATCATTATCAAGATTCATATTGCAAAACAAAGATTTAATAGGGGACACATTAATCACTTTTAGATCTTCATCCCTATTATCAAGAAAACTAGAAGAACATGCTTTTACAAAGCAATCTTTCTTAGCACGCATCCTAGCGGTTCTTTCCTTGCACTCATCAATGGAAATTCTCATAGATTTGAGAGACTCATTGATATCATGCTTAGGTGGAATAGATCTAAGTTTCAAAGAATCAACATCAAGAGAAATTCTATCCACGTTCCTAGCCAATTCATCAATCTTAGGCAATTTTTCTTCAAGCAAAGCATTGAAATTCTTTTGAGAAATCATAAATTATTTAACACTAATCTAAAATCAGAGGGAATCTTATTAAAATTTCCATAAGAGTTGTTGTAGGAATTACCATAATTATTAGAGGAATTACTAGGGAACGACCTAGGATTAAAGTTTCCTCTATAAGCGTTGTTACCAAAATTGTTCCTACCAACAAAATTCACATCCATAGATTCATTATTATTCTCAATCAAAGTAGACAAAGGCATATCATTAGGATCAATAGGAGCACTCTTATTAGCAAACAATTTCATAAGTTCATCCATCTTTCCATTCAAAACATTAATCACTTCTATCGCATGAACAATTTTACTAGTGGATCTTTCGGTGTGCCATTGAGAATAATTAACCATAATATTAACTAGGAGTTTAGCAGCTTCTCCTAAAGTGATTTGCATAAAAGTGCCCCCCATGGCCGAATCTAAAAGATTTCTAGAAGCAAAATTCAATCCGGCATAAAATTTTTGTATGCTCATCCATAAATTTAATCCATGAGTAGGGCAATTGTGAATCAGTAATTTCATCCTCTCCCAATATTGTGCAACATGGTCATGATCAAGTTTCTTAAAATTCATAATATCGTTTCTAAGAGAGGTGATCTTAGCGGTAGGAAAATACTTAGAGATAAAAGCATGTTTGCACTTATTCCATGAATCAATACTATTTTTTAGGAAAATACGAAAACCAAGTTTTAGCACGATCTCTAAGTGAAAACGGAAATAACTTCAGTTTAACAATATCATTATCCATGTCTTTCTTCTTTTGCATATCACACAAATCAACAAAGTTGTTTAGATGAGTAGCGACATCTTCACTAGGAAGGCTAGATAATTGATCTTTCATGACAAGATTAAACAAAGCAACATTAATTTCACAAGATTCAGCATCGGTAAGAGGAGCAATCAGAGTGCTAAGGAGATCATTATTATTGGTACTGGAAAATCACACAATTTTGTATTATCTTGAGCCATCGTGACAAGCAATCCAACACACAAGCACACAAGAGGCAAGCGAAAAAGAGGCGAACGGGAAAGAGAGGGCGAATAAAACGGCAAGGGTGAAGTGGGAGAGAGGAAAACGAGAGGCAAATGGCAAATAATGTAATGCGAGGGAGAAGAGTTTGTGATGGATCCTTGGTATGTCTTGACTTGTGCGGAGACCACCCCGGCAACGGCGCGAGAAATCCTTCTTGCTACCTCTTGAGCACTGTGTTGGTTTTCCCTTGAAGAAGAAAGGGTGATGCAGCAAAGTAGCGTAATTATTTCCCTCAGTTTTTTAGAACCAAGGTATCAAACCGGTAGGAGGCTACACGCAAATCCCTCGTACCTACACAAACAAATAAGAACCTCGCAACCAACACGATAAAGGGGTTGTCAATCCCTTCACAGCCACTTGCAAGTGTGCGATCTGATAGAGATAATAATAAGATAAATATTTTGGTATTTTTATGGTATAGATTGGAAAGTAAAGATTACAAAATAAAGTAGATCGGAAACTTATATGATGGAAAATAGACCCAGGGGCCATAGGTTTCACTAGTGGATTCTCTCAAGATAGCATAAGTATTATGGTGGGTGAACAAATTACTGTCGAGCAATTGATAGAAAAGTGCATAGTAATGAGAATATCTAGGCATGATCATGTATATAGGCATCACGTCCGCGACAAGTAAATCGAAATAATTCTGCATCTACTACTATTACTCCACACATCGACCGCTATCTATCATGCATCTAGAGTATTAAGTTCATAAGAACAGAGTAATGCATTAGGCAAGATGACATGATCTAGAGGGATAAACTCAAGCAATATGATATAAACCCCATCTATTTATCCTCGATGACAACAATAAAATACGTGCCTTGCTGCCCCTGCTGTCACTGGGAAAGGACACCGCAAGAATGAACCCAAAGCTAAGCACTTCTTCCATTGCGAGAAAGACCAATCTAGTAGGCCAAACCAAACTGATAATTCGAAGAGACTTGCAAATATAGATACAAATATTTCTCATAGATAAACTTGATCATAAACCCACAATTCATCGGATCTCGACAAACACACCGCAAAAAGAGTTACATTGAGTAGATCTCCAAGAAGATCGAGGAGAACATTGTATTGAGATTCAAAGAGAGAGAAGAAGCCATCTAGCTAACAACTATGGACCCGAAGGTCTGTGGTAAACTACTCACAACTCATCGGAGAGGATATGGTGTTGATGTAGAAGCCCTCCGGCGGAGCACCGGAAAAGGCTCCAAGATGGGATCTCACGGGTACAGAAGGTTGCGGCAGTGGAAATAGGGTTTCGTGGTGCTCCTGGATGTTTTCAGGGTATGTAGATATATATAGGCGAAGGATGTCGGTCAGGGAAGCCACGAGGGTGGGGGCGCGCCCACCCCCCTAGGCCACGCCTCCCTGCCTCGTGGCCTCCTCGATTGCTTCTTGACGTCCACTCCAAGTCTTTTGGATTGCGTTGTTCCAAAAATAACTCTCCCGAAGGTTTCATTCTATTTGGACTTCGTTTGATATTCCTTTTCTACGAAACACTGAAATAGGCAAAAAAACAACAATTTGGGTTGGGCCTCCGGTTAATAGGTTAGTCCCAAAAATAATATAAAAGTGCTTAGTAAAGCCCATAAATATCCAAAACAGGTAATATAATAGCATGGAACAATCAAAAATTATAGATACGCTGGAGACGTATCATCCCACAACACCCGTTATGCTTCCTCGTCTCAGCCGTGCTCCATAGTTTCTGCAAATATTACAACATGGCAATTATTATACACAGATGACATATGGATATATTAGTGGAAAACGTAGACCTAGCTATAGCAATCACAACTAAGAATTATAATATTTAATGGCCTCAACGCTTCTCTAGCGTTTGGGGTGGCCTCGGCAACGCTTAAACGGTTCGGGGTGGCCTCGATGACAATGCTCTTTTAACTTGGTAAATTTTGGTGGCCTCGGCATCGCTTCTAGGGTCTAGTGTCAAAGGATTCAACAAAACCATGTCTTCATCATTAGGAGAAAGTAACAGGCGCATGATGGTACAAAGCTCTCCGAAGTTATTCTAGAACGGAATCCGAGATAGGTTAATTCACTTTTTGGTACAAAGTACAACAAGATCCTTCCGAATATCGCTATTTGGAAGGCCTTTGCTAAAATTTATACCAAAAGGCGGATTATCCTATCCGGGACTCGGTTCTAGAATAACTTTGAAGAATTTCGTACCATCATGCCCCGGTTAATTCCGGCTAATGATGAAGCCTTAGATTTCTTCAATACTTTGACACTAGGCAACCTCTCGACCCCTCGGCGATCCTTGACCCCTCGACGACCCTCGACCCTCGAACCCTCGGCCCCTAGACGATTATCGAACTCTCGAACCATCGACCCTAGAACCCTCGAACCCTCAACCCTCGACACTAGAACCCTCG
>NC_057807.1:14020689-14025798 GCF_018294505.1 Triticum aestivum
CGACCCTCCACCCTCGAACCATCGGCCCCTCAACGACCCTCGACCCACGAACCCTAGAACCCTCGAACCCTCGACCCTCGAACCCTCGAACCCTAGACCCTCGAACCCTCGACCCCTCGACGACCCTTGACCCTTGAACCCTCAGCCCCTCCATGACCCTCGAACCCTCGAACCTCTGATACGTCTCCAACATATCCATAATTTTTTATTGTTCCATGCTATTATATGACCCGTTTTGGATGTTTATGGGCTTTACTCTACACTTTTATATCATTTTTGGGACTAACCTACTAACCGGAGACCCAGCCCGAATTGATGTTTTTTTTGCCTATTTCACTGTTTCGAAGAAAAGGAATATCAAACGGAGTCCAAACGGAATGAAACCTTCAGGAGAGTTATTTTTGGAACGGAAGCAATCCAGGAGACTTGGAGTGTATGTAAGGGAAGCAACGAGGAAGCCATAAGGCAGGGAGCGCACGCCCTACCTGAGGGAGTCCTGGATTAGGGGGTCCTTAGACAGCCGAACTATGTACTTGTGCCGTACTGTTGGACTATGAAGATACAAGATTGAAGACTTCGTCCCGTGTCCGGGTGGGACTCTCATGTGCGTGGAAGGCAAGCTTGGCAATTCAGATATGTAGATTTCCTTCTCTGTAACCGACTCTGTGTAACCCTAGCCCCCTCCGATGTCTATAAAAATCGGAGGGTTTAGTCCGTAGGACAACAACAATCATAATCATAGGCTAGCTTCTAGGGTTTAGCCTCTACAATCTCGTGGTAGATCAACTCTTGTAATACTCATATCATCAAGATCAATCAAGCATGAAGTAGGGTATTACCTCCATAGAGAAGGCCCGAACCTGGGTAAACATTATGTCCCCTGCCTCCTGTTACCATTTGCCTTAGACGCACAGTTCAGGACCCCCTACCCGAGAACCACCAGTTTTGACACCGACATTGGTGCTTTCATTGAGAGTTCCACTGTGTCGTCACTGTAAGGTTTGATGGCTCCTTCAGTCATCCACAATGATGCGGTCTAGGGTGAGGTTTTCCTCCCCGGACAGATCTTCGTATGCGGTGGCTTTGTACTGCGGGCCAACTCGCTTTGCCATCCAGAGCAGATTGATAGCTACGCCCCTGGCCACCAGGTCAGGTTGGGAAGCCTAAACTACACTGCTGACATCCGTGGAGACTTGATCTTCGACGGATTCGAGCCCATGATAGGTGTGCCGTACAGTCACGATGAGCATGACTTAGACCTGCCATCGGACGGTGTTCAGGAGATCCCACCTACAGCTGCCCCGACCCTTTATCCGGAGCAGATCGTGCCATCCAAGGATGGGTGGATGGACCCCGCCACGGAGGCCGCGCACTCAGCGGCGATAGAGCAGAACACAGTCTTCGCCTCCAATGAGGTCAGCGTCGTCGGACCCTCGGAATCGTCTCCAGCCACAGGCTCTGAACCGCGTGCATCCATGCTCATCGAACCTGACTGGGCACCAATCATGGAGTTTAGCTCCGCGGATATCTTTCAGCACTCGCCCTTGGGCGACGTGCTAAATTCATTAAAATCTCTCTCCCTGTCAGGAGACTCTTGGCCGAACTGTGTCCGGCTTGAGTGGGAAGCAGACGATGAAGAAATTCGTTTCCCACCCACAACCCACTTAATAGCCACTGTCGACGACTTAACCGACATGCTTGATTTCGACTCCGAAGACATCGACGATATGGACGACGGTGCCGGAGAAGAACAGGAACCACCGCCCAAAGGGCGTTGGACAGCCACCTCATCATATGATATATATATGGTGAACACACCCAAAGAAAGCCATGGCGATGAGGCAACGGAGGATTATCCCCTTGAGAATCAATCTAAGCGCCGGCATCAGCGGCGCCGCTCTAAGCCCCATCACAGCAAAAATAGCAATACCGGCACAAGAGACAATAGCACTCCGGATGATGCCGAAGACAAAAACAATCCCTCCCAGCCAAGCTTCGAGCAAGCCGGACTGGAGGATGGGCAAGCTAACCCTGATAAAAAGGCAATGTATGGAGACTCGGAGGATGACAATTACATGCCCCTCTTCAAAGACGAGGTGAGCCTCGGCGATGAAGAATTCATCATGCCTGAGGATCTCGTCGAGCAGGAGCGCTCCAAGCGCCGCCTTATAGCCACTACAAAAATCCAGAAGAAAAAGCAGCGGCAGCTTCAAGCCGATCAAGATATGCTAACTGATAGATGGATTGAGGTCCTGGTAGCCGAGGAATATGGACTCGAGCGCCAAACCAAAAGTTACCTGAAGCGCAGGTTGTTACCTCAATTCGAGGAGGAGGCACTAGAGCCTACACTACCAGCGCAGGATGCGCCTGACCGGCCGCCTCGTGGCCGAGATAAAGCGGCGTATCTGCCCGAACACGAGCCCACACCCCGTCGCCAAACAAATTAAAACACGAAGGCCAGGGGCTACATGCATGACCTGCGAGGCTAATTGGAAAACAAAGCAGGACAGTCAAGATCGATCTACGGATCACGGGGGCGCACCCCAATGCGTGACGATGACCACCGCGCCGGATATACTAAATACAAATCCGGCCGAGCCGAATACAACAGACCAGACTCATTTGAACTACATCGTGATGTAGCCCAGCATAGAGGCGCCGCACACCCCCTATGCTTCATCGACAAAGTAATGGAGCATGAATTCCCAGAAGGGTTTAAACCCGTGAATATAGAGCCCTACGATGAGACTACAGACCCCGCGTTATGGATAGAAGATTTCCTCCTCCACATTCACATGGCCCGCGGCGATGATCTACATGCCATCAAGTACCTCCCACTAAAACTTAAGGGACCGGCTCGACATTGACTGAATAGTTTGCCGGCAAACTCCATTGGAAGTTGGGAGAACCTGGAAGACGCATTCCTGGATAACTTCCAGGGCACTTACGTGCGACCACCGGATGCTGTTGATTTAAGTCACATAACCCAACAGCCCAGAGAGTCAGCCAGGAAATTCTGGACTCAGTTCCTAACTAAAAAGAACCAAATTATCGACTGTCCGGATGCCGAAGCCCTAGCGGCCTTTAAGCACAACATACGTGACGAGTGGCTTGCCCGACACCGTGGCCAGGAGAAGCCGAAGTCCATGGCAGCCCTCACAACACTCATGACCCTCTTTTGTGCGGGCGAGGATAGATGGCTAGCTCGTAGCAATAGCACAACAAGCAAGCCTGGGACTTCTGAACTAGGAGATAACAACGACAAGCCCCGATGCAGCAAACACAAGCGTCGAAATAATGGCGACAAAGCAGAAGACACGACCGTCAATGCCGGATTCAGCGGCTCTAATATCGGTCAAAGGAAGAAACAATTCAAAAGAAATAGTTCGGGCACGTCCAGTCTGAACCGTATACTCGACCGTTCATGCCAAATTCACGACACCCTAGGAACACCAACCAATCATACCAATAGAATGCTGGGTCATCAAACAAGTCGACAGGTCAGGTGCCAAAAATAAGGAGAAGGGGTCGCAAAGCGATAACGACGACGAGGAGCCCCGGTCACCGAACATAGGAGGGCAAAAGAAGTTCCCTTTGCAAATTAAAACGGTGAATATGATAAACGCCACCCATATTCCCAAACCAGAGCGAAGGCGCACACTTAGGGATGCCGACGCAGCGGAGCCAGTCGCCCCAAAATATAACATATGGTCGTCCGTCTTGATCATCATCGATCGTAAGGATTGCCCGGACAATATTTGTCAGGGCAACTCATCCGCATTAGTCCTCGACCCAATAATTGACTGATTCCACCTCACAAGAGTCCTTATGGACAGAGGCAGCAACCTGGACCTGCTTTATCAGGATACAGTGCGTAAGATGGGCATCGGTCCTTCAAAGATCAAACCCACTAAAACCACCTTTAAAGGTGTGATACCAGGTATGGAGGCCCGCTGTACAGGCTCCGTCACTCTAGAAGTAGTCTTCGGACATCCGAAAAACTACCTTAACGAAGAGTTAATTAGTCTTTAACATCGCCACTTGTCGCATCAGCTATCATGCACTGCTTGGACGAGCCACGTTCTCTCAATTCAATGCGATACCACATTATGCTTATCTTAAGCTCAAAATGCCCGGTCCACGCGGCGTCATAACTGTTAATGGGAAACGCCCCCCGTACTAAAGAGCACACCACCGCCTTAGCAGCAGAAGTGCAGACTGGCATTTTACAATCGAACCTTCATTCGACAGCCAGCCTCCCGGACACAGTCGAAAGAGTCCGAACTACTATGCGGCAGGATAGCCTAGCTCATCAAGAGCTCAATTAATCACTCTGGCGGTAGGCGGAGACAATGCCAGGCTAGGACACATAATACGGTTTAACCGTTCCGTGGTACACAAACATCTTTTTGCACTTTCTTTGCGGGTCCACTTTTGTGTAGGCCATCACTGGTGACATGGCGACCAGATCCATGAAGGGACGAACATACCAAGGAAGGAAATTGCTCGATCGCGTACGGAATCCTTAGATATTCCCCTTGATGACCATCCGATTATTACCCGGATCTGCACACGGCTTCCCTCCCCCGGTCACAGCAGGTTCTGAAGTCATATTTCTTTTTATCACACTAAATGTACCCGTACGCATCGATGTATTATTCAATTACAATAGGTGGCTTTATATGACGCTTGCACTACTGGAATCAGCTACTTTGCCATCTGCCTGATCTATGCCGTCGGCTAGCGGACGGCAAAGAAGCTCTTTGCCATCAGCTACCGATAAGCCGACGGCAAAGAGACGGCGGACGGCAAATAAGCTCTTTGCCATGAGCCATTTCGTTGCCGTCCGCCAGCTGACGGCAAAGATTCTTTGCCGTCACCCAGCTGACGGCAAAGAGGGAGGTGGCCCCCGCCCACCCGCCCGTTTAAAAAAACTTAACACCCCCACCTCTTTGCCGTCAGCTAGCAGACGACAAAGAGAGACAACGGCGGACGGCAAAGAATGGCGGACGACAAAGAGCTTCTTTAACTAACGGACGTCCACACCACCCCCCGCCTGTTACTCTCCTCTTCCTCTCTCCTCCCCGACGGCCCACCCTAGATCCACTG
>NC_057807.1:14026534-14061432 GCF_018294505.1 Triticum aestivum
ACACCACACCCCGACCCCGACACAACACCCAGACACCCCGACACCCGACCCCCCGAGGCTGACGGGGTCTTATATTTGTGAATTATTAGTTAGGTCATATATTTTCCGATTTTGTTATGAAAAACATCATATATAATTGTGTTGATTGGGTTGATTTAAATGTGCGGTTGTTTCACCGCTGCGAGGTTTGGTGTTCGACGACCTCGCTGTGCGTTTGACGAGCTCTGCCCCTTCGTTCGTGGGTGAGCACAAATGACATGTCCTCCTCCCCCATTAATTATTTGCTCTGTTCCGGTGTTCATGCCGATGAAACTTGATAGCTAGCTATATATGTGTCTTGAATCATCAGTATGCGTAACCAATATGTGTCTCCCGTTCGAAAGCGTCATAGTTATAAATATGCATGCATTTGCATATTTATAACCTTGATTCTTTCGAATTGTCCAATGCTATCCATGGACAGCCCGAGTATGTGTAGATTGGGTTCGTTTTCCCATATGCTTTGCTCCGGATCCGACGCATAAATTTCGTCAGTGCCTCCCCTGTTGTTCTCCGGGTACACATCCTCTCTGTTTATTGCAGAGACGTGTATCAGGAGAACAGCGGGGAGGTGCTGCCGAAATTTTGCGTCGGATCCGGAGCATAGCACATGGGAAAATGAACCCAATCTACACATACTCGGGTGGGATTAGGACCTATCATTACCTCTTAGAGTGTAGGTTGCATGGACGTAATAAAATTGACAAAGTAGATCAACTGATGAATATATACATGGTGAATTATATATATAATTGTTGTGTGACCAGTAGCTCTAAAAGTCAAGATGAGTGATCGTGCGTGGATGTATACCGGTTACACTGGTCAGAACAAATGGAGCGCTGAATGGTTCACAAAAACCAGGGGTTTGTGCAAGCCGCATTTGCAAATGGCCAGAGGAAAACTTGGTGCCCCTGTTCCGATGCGGCAATTGGGAAAAGAGGACAGAGGCTGAAATGGGTAAACACCTGCAGAAGAATGGTTTTACGCCCGATTATACGGTGTGGACATTTCATGGTGAGTCTGCCCAACGTGACCGAGCTGAGGTGGATCATCGTTGCACCGACGAGCATGGTACCGGGATGGAAAACATGGTGCAAGACTATGATGATGCTCGGGATTCGGACGAGGAGATGGAGGAATCTGCAAAGGCCTTCAATGAAATGTTGGAGTCTTCAAAACGTCCGCTGCACGAGCACACTGAGCTTTGTCAGTTGGATGCCATCTCACAAGTAATGGCTTTGAAGGCTCAGTTCAGCTTGGGCAGAGAATGCTATGACACAATTATGACAGTATTTGGACGCTTTCTACCCAAAGGCCATGTAATGCCTGCAAACCTGTACCAGTCGGACAAAATCCTCCGTGCACTGAAGATGCCCTATGAGAAGATACATGCCTGTGAGAAAGGATGTGCCTTATTTAGGCTTGACTATGCGGACTTGAACTATTGTCCCATTTGCAAGTGTTCCAGCTATATTGTGGTAGACAACGGTATGGGTGAGAAGACACAGACCACAATCCCTATTAGTGTTCTTCGGTATATGCCAATCGTACCAAGACTTCAATGTCTTTTCATGGTCGAAGAGATGGCCAGACAGATGACATGGCACAAAACAGGCAAAAGAACCGAACTAGATGCAGATGGGAAACTGATGATGGTACACACATCAGATGGTGTTGCGTGGAAAAGGTTTGATGAATTACATGCTGACAAAGCGGCAGATCCGAGGCATCCTCGAGTCGGCATCAGCACCGATGGGTTCAGTGTGTTTGGTATGACGGCAGCCCAATACAGTTGTTGGCCCGTATTTGTCTTTCCACTCAATCTCCCCCCCGGATAGATTATGCAAAGAAAGAACATTTTCCTGACGTTGATAATTCCAGGGCCCAACTATCCGGGGAAAAATATGAATGTGTACATGCAGCCACTTTAGGATGAATTGCAAGAAGCCTGGGATAATGGGTTCAAGACATACGACGCCTATAGCAAACAAAACTTCATAATGTGTGTCTGGTACATGTACTCGATGCATGACTTGCCGGCGTATGCGCTATTCGTTGGCTGGTGTGTGCATGGAAGGTTCCCGTGCCCACATGCAAGGGAGCTCTTGAGTTTCGTTGGCTTCAGGCCGGTCGCAAGTTTTCTTTCTTCGACATGCATAGACAGTTCCTGGATCCTCGCCATAAGTTCAGGAAAGACAAGAAGAACTTCATCAGAGGTAGAGTTGTAAAAAACTTTGCACCACCTGCGTTGACAGGCCAACGGACCCTAGATCAGTTAAACGCTCTCGAGCCAGATCCAGAGCGTCCAGGGTACTTCAAGGGGTATAATTCTGAGCACGCCTGGACTCACAAAACATGCTTATGGGATCTGCCTTACTTCAAAGACCTCCTCTGCCCACACAACATCGACGTGATGCACACTGAGAAGAATATAGCCGAGGCACTTTTTGGTACATTGTTCGACATAGATGGGAAGTCAAAGGATAATACTAAGGCTAGAGTCGATCTGGAGGCGCTATGTGATAGGCCGTTACAAAACATGAAAGAACCGAAAGGAAAGCAGAACTGGACGAAGCTAAAGGCATGGTTCAATCTTGGAAGGCCAGCTATGAGGGAAATTATCTTGTGGGTGAAAATGCAGTTGATGTTCCCCGATGGGTATGCTGCGAGTCTAAAGAGGGGAGCGAGTCTTGATAAATTGAAGATATTTGGTCTCAAGAGCCATGATTGGCACATATGGATTGAGCGGGTAATGCCGGTGATGTTGCGTGGCTTCATCCCTGAGGATGAATGGCTAGTACTGGCAGGACTCAGCTATTTCTTCGTGCGAAAGAACTATCGCCTGGTGTGCTAGAAGAAATGGAAGAGTTGGCGCCAGAGTTGATCTGCAAGTTAGAGAAGATCTTTCCACCGGGCTTCTTTAATCCAATGCAGCATTTGATTTTGCATCTCCCGACAGAGGCAAGATTGGGGGGGGCCATGCAAAATCGTTGGTGCTACCCAACTGAGAGGATGCAGAAGACGCTTCGAGAAAAATGTAAAAATAAACGTAGAATTGAAGCGTCTATGGCTGAGGCATTCATCACTGAGGAGGCGGCAAACTTCGTGACAGTACACTACGAAACCAAAAACTGTCATTTGCATAATCCGAAGCCTCGGTACAATGCTGACGAGCCTAAAAAGGGTGGATCCAACCTCAGCCTATTCAAAGGCAATCTCGCACCAGCTAGTGTTTCAAATCCAGTATCTTTGGATAACGAAGAATGGCGGACCATTTCGTTGTATATCTTCACCAACCTGATAGAAGTGCGGCCGTACATCGAGTAAGTTCTCGGTACATTGTTTCGCAACTTCTATTTCCTTTGAACTGCTCTTATTCCTGGATATTTCATACAGTCGATACGTCGCCCTATTCTCGTATTTAGTGGTGATCCAAAAGGATTCTGTCGAAGAGTACGAGCTTCCCGCAAAGCAAGGAGGCGGCTATCCCGGTTTCATCTCTTGGTTCAAACAAACGGTAAATTCTATTAGACAATTTCATTTCATTCGCTAATTTGAGCGTAATGCAACAATCCTTTCATATTAAACTTGTAGGCTAATTCAGAGTCTATGGACGCCGAATTGAGACAAGTCGCTAATGGTTTTGACTATAAGGTCCGTTCATTTGACAAATACGACATCAACGGGTATCGTTTTCGTACATATGGCAAAGAGCTATCTAAGGCCGACCGAAAGTCTACAAATTTTTGTGTATCTGCTATCGCCGAAGGAGGTACCGAGTATTATGGGAGAGTTGAAGCAATTTATGAACTTCTATTCTATGGTGAAAACCCACCGAATGTCGTAGTCTTCAAATGTTATTGGTTTCAGCTAAAGGAGACTAGAAGGACTCATGAACATATAGGGCTAGTTGAAATCAACCAAAGCACCCATTTAGATGTTCCTGATGTCTATATTATGGCTCAACAGGTGACCAAGTATTCTATCTACCCTGGGCCTACCAAACTAATCCAAATCTGAAAGGTTGGGATGTCGTTTATGAAGTGCCGCCACGTGCTAGACTATCTCCCCCAAAGGAAGAGGATTATGAACCTCACATTAACCCAGACACATATGAAGGAGAATTCTTCCAAGAGACATGTCTTTCCAAAAAGCGTTTCAAGAACCGGTATACTTCACCCCAAAACATTGAAGTAGACAGCGACAGTGAATCCCACATCACCCCAGAGGAGGAACAAGAAGAGCCGGAACAAGAAGAGGTTACTTCTGCGGAAGACCTCTCAATGCTTAACCGATTACGTAAAGGTGGCCTTCCACATGTTGATGCCACTGAACCCTATGAGCCCGTCATTGATTATAGTGATGCTGATGATTATGCATTTATTGATGATACTGATCAAGATTATTAGTAGTGTCAGGTATTCAATTTTTTTATGTTGTACTTGATGATGATACACTTAAGTGATATACATATTATTATTCATGTCGGTATTTTTTATGTTGTACTAATTTCGTTTACTCTTTGTCATGGCAGGGTGTTGAAAGATGGAAGGGGAGCCGACTGAGGCCAAGGACAAACGTGCCCAAATTGAAGGTGTGCCACACCATCAAGGTAGCTCCAGCTTATATCAGTTCGGGCGGAATTGGGTAATGTGGTTTGCTTCATGATTAATGCAATTCATTCATCATGCTAGCTTGAGCCCTTTAATTACTAATTTACTTTGTTTCTCTCTTTCAGGCATGCTACAACAAGACGGATAAGGTGCCAGAGGGGTACGACCTGTATGCCATGGCCCACACTGCCTCTTACAAGCAAGTCAAGGGGAAGGCGAGGAAAGGGGAGGAGTTTAACCCGAGCAATCCAGAGCAGGTGATGAGGTCCCATGGCTCCATAGCCATTGATCCAGAGATTGCTCCTGAGACCACGGTGAGTTTAATTTGAATGGACGTTACTTGCTAGTCTTAACATTTGAGTGTCATCATGATAACGAAACATTGGAAATGATCTTTGGTGTAGCGTAACTCCACACAAGCATCACACAATCCTTCTCCAGCTACTGGCATGAGCCAGCCCGCTCCCACACCTCCATGATCAAGGTAATTTTCTCTAGTTTTTTTCTTAACAAATGCATAAAGACCTAGACTTAGCTTTATTTCATCCAATATGCTTACCTTAATGACCTAGCTAGAGTTAGCTTCTTTTCCTGCAAAATGACTTAATAAGCTTACCGACCTCCAAAACCAGCCATTTTACCTAAGTTAACTCTAAAATGATCTTTTCTTAGCTTTGTTTCCTCCAAAATGACCTAAGTTAGTTATAATATGCTTAGTTAACTAGGTTTGCTCAATAATGACATGTACTTACCTTACTTATGTAAAAAACGGCATAATTAGCTTAGTTAGCTCATAAACGATCCATTTTACCTACATTAGCTCTAAAATGATGCATTTTACCTAAGTTAGCTCATAAACGATCCATTTCACCTAAGTTACCTCACAAACGATGGCGTGCTTCTTCTTCTAGTCTTCTTCTTCTAGTCACCTTTTCCTAACTTTCTTATTTGCCATTTTGCAGATTTCATTCACTTCTCGGAAGCTAGCTTGCTATGGAGTGCTTGTTTTTTATTTCATTCTCTTCTAGTATTCTTCTAATGGTTGCAACTTATGTGTATGCTACGATGGAACTTGCTATCTTGATGAAACTTTGCATTGTAATATGTATGTGCAACCTCCTAATGGTTGCAACTTATGTGTATGTGCAACTTGCTATGTATGAGTGGATGGAACTATATATGTATGTACGATGAAACTTATGTGTTGTTAAATAGCCCTGTGAAATATATCTATATATGTCATATATATTTGCTGTGAAAATTGTTGAATTTAAAAAAACAGAAAAAAAGAGACAATATGCAGGCTCTTTGCCGTCGGCCACCGATGGCAAAGGGCTCTTTGCCATCAGCACCGGATGGCAAAGAGGCCACGTGGCAGGCAACTGTGCTTCCTGGGAGGCTGACCTATTTGGTCAGTTTGCCAACAGTGGCTGACGGCAAAGAGGAAAAAACTTTGCCTACAGCGGCGGACGGCAAAGAGGAAAAAAAACTTTGCCTACAGCGGGGGACGGCAAAGGCTTGCCGTTAACCACCTGATGGAGTAACAGCGCAAATATTGCCGTCAGCATTCTTTGCCGTCGGCAGCTAATGGCAAAGGACCCTTTGCTGTCAGCCGCCCGAAGCGGATGGCAATGTAGCTCTTTGCCGTCCCTTACATTGCCGTCCACTTTTGCCATCCGCGACCGATGGCAAAGACCTTTGTCGTCCGCCATCCATGCCTTTGCCGTCCGCCGTGGCAGATGGCAAAGTAGCAGATTCCTGTAGTGTTGCTTGCTTCTATTTCTTATTGATATTCTTTGTCAAATGGCATCCGACACACTTCGATATGCCTTAATATGCCAGGGGCCTCGTTGTGCCCATAATACGACAATAAAGTCCGAACACCTTCACGGTCATTCGGCACCCCGAACTTATAGCATTATATGCATCAGCTCCGTATCATGTCTTGGGTCAAGTGTTGGGTTGCCCGGCTCTTGTGCTTGCTGCCCTACGTTCTGCTATATCGGCTAGGGTAGTAAAGGGAGAACTATTGCGATTGCGTCCCGGTTCTTCCGGATGAGCGCCTTAGTAGAGAAAGCTAAAAACTGACTGTCATGATACGGCGAGAGCTGGTCAGCTGTTGGAGTGGTTGCAAAATCTTGAAGGATTTCTTCCACATTATGCGATAACTAATGCAGCGTGCGATGGATCGGCTTTTCTTCCGATCAGGTGCTTATAGAGCCCCTAGTGCAGTCTTTTGAACACCAGGGGCTGCGCCTACCTTTCTTTTGTCAAACTCCTATGGCTAAGTGAGAGTGATAAAGCCTTATAGTCTGATTGCTTCGTTCGTTGTGCTGAACACCTCCTCAATGACCCAAAACTGGGGTAAAGAGTGCTCAGGTTCATCCCGAACACCCCCGTACTTCCTACATGGGGGCAGAAGCCGACGACTGGCCAACTCTCAGGATTAATATATAAAATGGCCGCACAGGAGGAAAAACTTTCAAATAACAGGCAATAAATAATAGAAATGACCTTGTTTAACATTACATAGGACAACATGACTGTATTCATGGGAATATAATGTCCTTGGCGCATTGCTCCGCCACAAGGAGGGATCCGTTCAAGACACTATCATAATATAACTCGGGCTTGCGGTGCTCCTTCCCCTCCAGTGGTCCTTCGGTCCTCAGCTTTTCGGCATCCATCTTCGCCCAGTGGACCTTCGCACGGGCGAACGCCATTCGTGCACCCTCCATATAGACCGATCGCTGGATGATTTCAAGTCGAGGGCAGTCACTCACAAGCCCCTTTATGAGCCTGAAGTAACTGCTGGGAATCGGCTCGGCAGGACATAGCCAGATAATTAAATGGTTCATGGCTAGTTCGGCCGCCTTATGCAGTTCGATCAGCTGTTTCAGTTGATTAGCAAAAGGCACTAGATATTTTGGCGCTAGATACTGCGACCAGAAGAGCTTCTCCGTGGTGCTCCTTTCTTCGGCCCAATAGAATTGGGCGGCATCAGATATGCTGCATGGCAGCTCCGCAAATACCCCTGGAGAAATATGAATTCACATTAGTAAACGTGATTTTCTCCCTTCAAATAGCTGCTTTGCATAGAAAAAGCCTTACACGCCACAATCTTCCTCGCCTCCTGGATTTCCTGCAGGGCGCCTTGGGCTTCCCCCGGGCATCACATGCAGCTTGACGAGCTTGGGGGAGTTCGGATTCTTTCTCCATTACACTCTGCTCCAAGGTCTCGCATTTCTTCATGGCCTCTTGGAGCTCTTGCTCAGCTTCAATAACCCTAGCCTCATGCTTTTCGCGAAGAGCCTGCTCTGCGGCTGCCTTCTTCTCGGCTTCAGCCACAGCCTTCTTAAGAGCCTCAATTTTGGCCGTCTCCCCTAGAGCACATCATAAAAATATTTTCATCATACTAACTTATTCATTCGCGTTGAATGCGAACAAGGTTTTTGCATACCTTGGTTATCCTCCAACTGCTTCTTCACTCGTCCGAGTTCTTCTTAGGCCCGCTCTAGACTCTACTTCAGTCCGGAGACTTCCGCAGTATGAGAGGCGGAAGTCGCTACAGACGCCTGCTTATAAAAAAAGAGAGGGAGAGATGCCATAAGGTGAGTCTCCTGCGAACATATATTTGATCCTCTGTCCGGTTCTTTCTTTCGCCGAGAAGTGTATCAGGGGATACTACCTATACTATAACACTCTCTGAAACATCACAAAACATACCTCAAAGCCCGTTATAAGGATGATGCAGGCTTCATTCAGCCCACTCTCAGCAGACTGAATCTTCTCAATCACCGCACCCATAAGGGCACGTTGTTCTTCAATGATGGAGGCGCTCTTCAGCATCGTCGATAAAGTATCCCGCACCTCTGGTTGGACAGAGGTTGTCAGTGGTACAGGCGCACCCCCTCCAGCCGAGGGAGGCTGCCTGCCTGATTCTAAAGCCGTATCGGTCTCCGGAATTGTGTCCGGCTGGGGGCCGAATTCGATATAGCCCCCGTCGTCGACGTCCATGGGAGCCTTTTCTCCCGTGTGTCCGGCCCCTGAAGTTTGACCTCCTGGCGCCGCCTTGACGATCTTCTCCTCCCCTCATTGGCCTGGGTCCCTCTGGGATGATACCTCGGTGTCGTTCACGTGCTTTGGGGAAGGGGCCTTTGGGGGTGTCCTGCTGTCCATAGCATCTGAGCCCAGTAAATCCTCCGATGAGGATTGTTCGGTGCGGGACCTCGCCGGACTGCAAAAAAGTGTGGCTCAATGATTAAAACATCATGCAATAGTGAGTCTGGATGCGCAAACATGTTCGGATTTTATATACTCACGAGTTTGCCAGGGGCTGGACCCTGGGATCCCACTCCGGGCTGCTGTTGGTAGCGGTGGCAGACTCCTCCGGAAGGGGAGTTTTTCCCTTCTTAGGTGACTCAACCTCCAAGTGTGTGGAGGCCGTCCTTTTCTTTCTTCCCCTAGCTGGGGGGGATTGGTTTTCCTCCTCTTCCTCATCCTCCTTGGAGGAGGAGCGGGCCTCAGAATCTTCAGATATTGTGTCCGTAGTGCTGCGGCGACGAAGGCCGCCCCTGGTCTCTTTGGCCTCCCTCTCGGTTTTCTTCTTCGGTGCCTTATAAGGCGCCGGGACCAACATCTTCGTCAGAGGTGGGCCAACTGGTTCTTCTGGCAATGGGGCCGGACAGTGGATCCACCCCGCCTTCTTCGTCTAGCCCTAGGAGAATTGTGGAAAAACACATTAAGCATTTCCCTTGGATTATGCAAATAAAACGTATGACTTGCCAACGTACGATGACTTACCGAACTTGCAGGTGATACGCCCATTTTGCACCATGCTTTTATATCAATATTTATTGCATTATGGGCTGTTATTACACATTACATCTCAATACTTATGGCTATTCTCCCTTATTTTACAAGGTTTACCATGAAGAGGGGGAATGCCGGCAGCTGGAATTCTGGCTGGAAAAGGAGCAAACGTTGGAAACCTATTCTGCACAACTCCAAAAGTCCTGAAACTCCACGAAACATCTTTTTTGATTTTATAAGAATTTATGAGCAAAAGAAATAGGCCAGGGGGCCCACACCCTGTCCAGGAGACAGGGGGCGGGCCCCCCCTGTAGGGTGCGGCCCCCTATCTCCTGGGCCCCCTGGTGGGCCTCCGGCGTCCATCTTCTGCTGTATCATCACTTTGACCCTGGAAAAAAGTGGGGGAAAGCTTACGGGATGAAACTTCGCCGCCACGAGGCGGAACCTTGGCGGAATCAATCTAGGGCTCTGGCGGTGCTGTTCTGCCGGGGACACTTCCCTACGGGAGGGGGAAATCATCACCAACATCATCACCAACGATCCTCTCATTGGGAGGTGGTCGATCTCCATCAACATCTTCACCAGCACCATCTCCTCTCAAAACCCTAGTTCATCTCTTGTATCCAATCTTGTATCAAAACCACAAATTGGTACCTGTGGGTTGCTAGTAGTGTTGATTACTCCTTGTAGTTGATACTAATTGGTTTACTTGGTGGAATATCATATGTTCAGATCCTTTATGCATATTATTACTCCTCTGATTATGAACATGAATATGCTTTGTGAGTAGTTACGTTTGTTCCTGAGGACATGGGTGAAGTCTTGCTATTAGTTGTCCTATGAATTTGGTCTTTGTTCGATATTTTGATGAGATGTATGTTGTCTCTCCTCTAGTGGAGTTATGTGAACGTCGACTACATGACACTTCACCATTATTTGGGCCTAGAGGAAGGCATAGGGAAGTAATAAGTAGATGATGGGTTGCTAGAGTGACAGAAGCTTAAACCCTAGTTTATGCGTTGCTTTGTTAGGGGTTGATATGGACCCATATGTTTAATGCTGTGGTTAGGTTTACCTTATTACTCCTTTTTGTAGTTGCGGATTCTTGCAATAGGGGTTAATCATAAGTGGGATGCTTGTCCATGTTAGGGCATTACCCAAGTACCGGTCGACCCACATATCAAATTATCAAAGTACCGAACGCGAATCTTACGAACGTGATGAAAACTAGCTTGACAATAATTCCCAATGTGTCCTCGGGAGCTCCTTCTTCATTATTAGAATTTGTCCAGGCTTATCCTTTGCAACATAAAGGATTGGGCCACCTTGCTGCACTTTATTTACTTTATTTACTTTTTTCTCGTTACTATTTATCTTATCACAAAACTATCTATCACCTACTATTTAAGTGCTTGCAGAGAAAACCTTACTGAAAACCGCTTATCATCTCCTTCTGCTCCTCGTTGGGTTCGACACTCTTACTTATTGAAAGGACTACGATAGATCCCCTATACTTGTGGGTCATCAAGACTCTTTTATGGCGCCATTGCCAGGGAGTGTAGCGCTCTTGGTGAGTGGAACTTGGTAAGGAAACATTTATATAGTATGCTGAAATTTTCTGTTACTTGTCACTATGGAAACTAATCCTTTGAGGGTCTTGTTTGGGGTATCTTCACCCCAACCATAAGAGAAAAGAGATGCTCCTCAACCTACTGAACCTTATGAAAATATTCACTTTGAGATTCCTTCGGGTATGATAGAAAAACTGCTAGCTAATCCTTTTGCAGGAGACGGAACATTGCATCCCGAGTTACTCCTTATCTTTGTGGATGAAGTTTGTGGATTATTTAAGCTTGCAGGTATTCCCGATGATGTTGTCAAAAGGAAGGTCTTCCCTTTATCTTTGAAGGTAGATGCATTGACATGGTATAGGCTATGTGATGATACGAGATCTTGGAATTATAAGCGATTGAAGTTGGAATTTCACCAGAAGTTCTACCCTATGCATCTTGTTCATCGTGATCGTAATTACATATATAATTTCTGGCCTCGCAAAGGAGAAAGAATCGCTCAAGGTTGGGGTAGGCTTAAGTCAATGTTTTATTCATGCCCCAATCATGAGCTCTCTCGGGAAATGATTATTCAGAATTTTTATGCTCGGTTTTCTCTTGATAATCGCAACCTGCTTGATACTTCCTGTGCTGGTTCCTATATGCTGAAGACTATTGATTTCAAATGGGACTTATTGGAAAGAATTAAATGCAACTCTGAAGATTGGGGTTCCGAGGATGGTAAGGAGTCAGGTATGACACCTAAGTTCGATTGTGTTAAATCTTTTATGGTTACCGATGCTTTCCGTGGATTTAGCTCTAAGTATGGACTTGACTCCGAGATAGTAGCTACTTTTTGTGAAACTTTTTCTACTCACGTTGATCTCCCTAAAGAGAAGTGGTTTGAATATAATCCTCCTGTTGAAGTGAAAGTAGTTGCACCTATTACAGTCGAAGAAAAGTCTATTACATGTAGTGATCCTATTATTCCTACTGCTTATGTCGAAAAACCCCCTTTTCCTGTTAGGATAAAAGATCATGCTAAAGCTTCGACTGTTGTTTGTAAGAGTAATACTAGGACTTACACACCTCCTGAGCAAATTAATGTTGAACCTGGTATTGCTATGATTAAAGATCACTTGGATGAGGACTTATATGGGCATGTTATCTCTTTCTTGGGTGAAACTGCTAATATTGCTAGACCCGATACTAAGACACGTAGACCTGTTGTAGGCATGCCTGTTATTTCTGTTAAAATGGGAGATCATTGTTATCACGGTTTATGTGATATGGGTGCTAGTGCTAGTGCGATACCTTATGATCTTTATAAAGAAATTATGCACAATATTGCACCTGTTGAATTAGAAGACATTGATGTTACTATTAAGCTTGCTAATAGGGACAACATTAAACCCATTGGGATTGTTAGAGATGTTGAAGTCTTGTGTGGGAAGATTAAATACCCTGCTGATTTTCTTGTTCTTGCTTCCCCACAAGATAATTTTTTGTCCCATTATTTTTGGTAGACCCTTCTTGAATACTGCTAGTGCTCAGATTGATTGTAAAAGGAAGGTTGTCACTGTTGGCATAGATGATATGTCTCATGAGTTTAATTTTGCCAAGTTTAGTAGACAACCTCGTGAAAGGGAACCACCTAGTAAGGATGAAATTATTGGTCTTGCTTCCATTGCTGTTCCTCCAACTGATCCGTCAGAACAATATTTGCTAGACCATGAAAACGATATGTTTATGAAGGAAAGGGAAGAAATAGATGAAGTGTTCCTTAAACAAGAACTATGCTGAAACATAACCTTCCCGTTGAAATTCTTGGGGATCCCCCTCCACCCAAGGGTGATCCCGTGTTTGAACTCAAACCATTACCTGATAATCTTAATTATACTTCTCTTGATGAAATAGAAATATATCATGTTATTATTAGTGCTAACCTTTCAGAGAAAGAAGAAGAACGATTATTGAAAACTCTGAAGAAGCATCGAGCTGCTATTGGATATATACTGGATGATCTTAAGGGCATTAGTCCCACATTATGTCAACACAAAATTTAAGTGGAGAAAGATGCCAAACCAGTTAGAGATACTCAAAGACGGTTAAATCCCAAGATGAAGGAAGTGGTAAGAAAGGAGATACTAAAGCTCCTTGAGGCAGGTATTATTTATCCCGTTGCTGATAGTGAATGGGTAAGCCCTATCCATTGTGTCCCTAAAAAGGGAGGTGTTACCATTGTTCCTAATGATAAAGATGAATTGATCCCGCAAAGAATTATTACAGGTTATAGGATGGTAATTGATTTCCATAAGTTAAATAAAGCTACTAAGAAGGATCATTACCCTTTACCTTTTATTGATCAAATGCTAGAGAGGCTATCCAAACACACACATTTTTGCTTTCTAGATGGTTATTCTGGTTTCTCACAGATACCTGTATCAGCGGGGAATCAATCTAAAACTACTTTTACTTACCCTTTTGGTACCTTTGCTTATAGACGTATGCCTTTTGGTTTATGTAATGCGGCTGCTACCTTTCAAAGATGCATGATGGCTATATTTTCTGATTTTTGTGAAAAGCTTTGTGAGGTATTCATGGATGACTTCTCCGTCTATGGATCCTCTTTTGATGATTGTTTGAGCAACCTTGATTGTGTTTTGCAGAGATGCGAAGACACTAGTCTCGTCCTGAATTGGGAAAAGTGTCACTTTATGGTTAATGAAGGCATTGTGTTGGGGCACAAGATCTCCGAGAGAGGTATTGAAGTTGATAAAGCCAAAGTTGATGCTATTGAAAAGATGCCATGTCCCAAGGACATAAAAGGTATAAGAAGTTTCCTTGGTCATGCCGGCTTTTATAGGAGGTTCATTAAGGACTTTTCTAAAATCTCTAGGCCTCTGACTAATTTATTGCAAAAATATATTCCTTTTGTCTTTGATGATGATTGTGTAGAAGCATTTGAAACACTTAAGAAAGCTTTGATCACTACGCCTATTGTTCAGCCACCTGATTGGAATTTACCTTTTGAAATTATGTGCAATGCTAGTGATTATGCTGTAGGTGCTGTTTCAGGGCAAAGAGTCGATAAGAAATTGAATGTTATCTAGTACGCTATTAAGACTCTTGATACTGCCCAGAGAAATTATGCTACTACTGAAAAAGAGTTCGTAGCAGTTGTGTTTGCATGTGATAAGTTTAGACCTTATATTGTTGATTCCAAAGTTACTATTCACACTGATCATGCTGCTATTAAATATCTTATGGAAAAGAAAGATGCTAAGCCTAGACTCATTAGATGGGTTCTCTTGCTCCAAGAATTTGACTTACATATTATTGATAGAAACGGAGCTGAGAACCACGTTGCAGACAACTTGTCTAGGCTAGAGAATGTTCTTGATGACCCACTACCTATTAATGATAGTTTTCCTGATGAACAATTAGCGGTCGTCAATGCCTCTCGTACTGCTCCTTGGTGTGCTGACTATGCTAATTACATTGTTGCTAAATATATACCACCTAGTTTCACATACCAGCAAAAGAAAAAGTTCTTTTATGATTTAAGACATCACTTCTGGGATGATCCACACCTTTATAAAGAAGGAGTAGATGGTATTATTAGACGTTGTGTGCCTGAGCATGAACAGGAACAAATCCTATGCAAGTGTCACTCTGAATCCTATGGAGGACACCACGCTGGAGATAGAACTGAACACAAGGTACTACAATCTGGTTTTTATTGGCCTACCCTTTTCAAAGATGCTCGTAAGTTTGTCTTATCTTGTGATGAATGTCAAAGAATTGGTAACATCCGTAGACGTCAAGAAATTCCTATGAATTATTCTCTTGTTATTGAACCATTTGATGTTTGGGGCTTTGATTATATGGGACCTTTTCCTGCCTCCAATGGTTATACACATATTTTAGTTGCTGTTGATTACGTTACTAAGTGGGTAGAAGCTATTCCAACTAGTAGTGCTGATCATAACACTTCTATTAAAATGCTTAAAGAAGTTATTTTTCCGAGGTTTGGAGTCCCTAGAGGACTGATGGTGGTTCACACTTTATTCATGGTGCTTTCCGTAAGATGCTTGCTAAGTATGATGTCAATCATAGAATCGCATCTCCTTATCATCCGCAGTCTAGTGGTCAGGTAGAGTTGAGCAATAGAGAGCTCAAATTAATTTTGCAAAAGACTGTGAATAGATCTAGAAAGAATTGGTCCCAAAAACTTGATGATGCATTATGGGCCTATAGAACTGCATACAAAAATCCTGTGGGTATGTCTCCATATAAGATGGTTTATGGAAAAGCAGGTCATTTACCTCTTGAACTTGAACATAAAGCATATTGGGCTATCAAAGAGCTCAATTATGACTTCAAACTTGCCGGTGAGAAAAGGTTATTTGATATTAGCTCACTTGAGGAATGGAGAACCCAAGCCTATGAGAATGGCAAGCTTTTCAAAGAAAAAGTCAAACGCTGGCATGATAAGAGGATACCAAAGCGTGAGTTTAACGTAGGATATTATGTGTTATTGTTCAATTCTCGTTTAAGATTTTTTGCAGGAAAACTTCTCTCAAAATGGGAAGGTCCCTACGTTATCGAGGAGGTCTATCATTCTGGTGCAATAAAAATCAACAACTTCGAAGGCACAAATCCGAGGGTGGTAAACGGTCAAAGAATTAAACATTGTATTTCAGGTAATCCTATCAATATTGAAACTAATATTATTGAAATCATAACCCCCGAGGAATACATAAGAGACACTTTCCAGAACGTTCCAGACTCCAAAAAGGCATAGGTACGTGGTACGGTAAGTAAACGGACTCCAAAACAACTCTAATGGCAATTTTTTATCAGTTTTGGATTATTTAAGAATTTTAGGAAGAAAGAAGTAGTCCGAAAGCGACACGAGGCTCCCACGACAGAGGAAGCCACGCCCCCCTGTAGGGCGCGCCCCCCTGTCTCGTGGGCACCTCGTGTGCCTCCCGGACTCCGTTTCCTTGTATGTTACGTATTTTGGTCGGTAAAAATTCATTATATATACTCCCGAAGGTTTTGACCACCGCATCACGCAAATATCTTCTGTTTTCGTTTCGAGTTGTTCCTGTTGCAGAATAAAGCAAGATGTCTTCTCAGGAATCAGTTGGGGAGAGCCGGGTGCCTCACCCAACGCCAGGTCCAGGAGCAAATAGCGATGCCTATCACTTTGGACCATCAATGGAGGATGAGATGGAGGCTGATTTGAAAAGGATAGATGCCATGGAGGAAGATCAAGAAGTTACCTCTCGTCTCCAAGATGAATTCACTATGGGGGAACTACCTAGCCTGGCTATCCCTGCTTCGGTCATCCCTTCCAACTCTAGATTTCTTTCTTAGGAAAATATGAAAAAGAGTTTCATGTGTTCTCCATAAGCTATGCAGCATCCTTGGGTAAAAGGAGCTTTGGCCTTTACGGGCAAGCTCCGTAAAGAAATTATGGACCTCAAACAACAAGTCAATAAGCTCGAGGAGGCGAACCGTATCTTGAAGGGCATCATCGCCAAGAAGATCATAACACCAACCGTGAAGAAGGAGAAATAATCACATGGGTATGGGCACTCCCCTTGGCAACTGCCAAGCTTGGGGGAGGTGCCCCGGTATCGTATCACCATCACACTCCTATCTTTACCGCTTTATTTAGTTTGATCCCTTTAGTAGTATCTTGATCTATTAGTTCGAAGTTTTGATATCAAGTAGTTTTGAGGTTTGCTTTGTGATCTCTTTATGTAATCGAGTCCGTGTGCTATCTATAATAAAGATTAGTGTTGAGTCAAGGGCTTTGATATGTGCTATGATCTTGAGAAAGTAGAAAAAACAAAAGAGTTCATATTGATCTTATGGATAGTGATAACTTCACACATAGAAAGTATGAGGCATAAAAATTGTTGAGAGTGGATGAACGTAGCCTTGGTCATCGTTGCAATTAATAGGAAGTGATAAGGAAAGAGGGGTTCACATATAAATATATTATCTTGGACATCTTTTATGATTGTGAAGCACTCATTCAGTATGACATGCTAAAAGAGTTGACATTGGACAAGGAACACAACGTAATGGTTTATGTTTTCCGACATCTCAGTTAAAGTATATTGTCCCTAACCTTTCAAACATGTTGGGCTTGCATTTCCCCCTCATGCTAGCCAAATTGCTTGCACCAAGTAGAGATACTACTTGTGCTTCCAAATACCCTTAAACCCAGTTTTGCCATGAGAGTCCACCATACCTACCTATGGATTGAGTAAGATCCTTCAAGTAAGTTGTCATCGGTGCAAGCAATAAAAATTGCTCTTTAAATATGTATGACTTATTAGTGCAGAGAAAATAAACTTTGTATGAACTTGTTGTGGAAGTAATAAAAGCGACGGACTGCATAATAAAGGTCCACATACAAGGGGCAATATAAAGTGATGTTCTTTTGCACTAAGACTTGATGCATCAACCCTAAATGTGCATGACAACCTCTGCTTCCCTCTGCGAAGGGCCTATCTTTTACTTTATGTTTTTACTTTATGCTTGAGTCAAGGTGATGCTCACCTTTCCCTTTTTCATTTTATCCTTTGGCAAGCTCCTCTTGTTTAAAAGATCTTGATACATATATCCAATTGGATGAAAGCTGGCATAGGCTATTATTGTTGACATCACCTAAAGGTGAATACGTTTGGAGGCAACACAATAGGCCCCTATCTTTCTTAGTGTCTGGCTGAAACTATATAACCACAAGTATTGCGTGAGTGTTAACGATTATAGGAGACTACGAGATAGTTGAGTATGTGAACTTGTTGAAAAACTCTATTATTGACTCTTTCTGATGTTATGATAAATTGCAATTGCTTCAATGATTGAGATTATAGTTTGTTAGTTCCCAATGAAGTTTACGAACCATACTTGACATTGTGAAGTTTTTATTACTTGAGCATAGGAAATCATATGACAAAATCTATTTATGTTGCTGTTATTAGAATGATCATGATGCCCTCATGTTTGTATTTTATTTTTATCGACACCTCTATCTCTAAACATGTGGACATATTTTTCGATTTCGGCTTCCGCTTGAGGACAAGCGAGGTCTAAGCTTCGGGGAGTTGATACGTCCATTTTGCATCATGCTTTTATATCAATATTTATTGCATTATGGGATGTTATTACACATTATATCTCAATACTTATGGCTATTCTCCCTTATTTAACAAGGTTTACCATGAAGAGGGGGAATGCCGGCAGCTGGAATTCTGGCTGGAAAAGGAGCAAACGTTGGAAACCTATTCTGCACAACTCGAAAAGTCCTGAAACTCCACGAAACATCTTTTTGGATTTTATAAGAATTTATGAGCAAAAGAAATAGGCCAAGGGGGCCACACCCTATCTAGGAGACAGGCCCCCCCCTGTAGGGCGCGACCCCCTATCTCCTGGGCCCCCTGGTGGGCCTCCGACGTCCATCTTCTGCTATATCATCACTTTTACCCTGGAAAAAATCAGGGGCAAGCTTACGGGATGAAACTTCGCCGTCACGAGACGGAACCTTGGCGGAATCAATCTAGGGCTCTGGCAGAGTTGTTCTGTCGGGGACACTTCCCTCCGGGAGGGGGAAATCATCAGCAATGTCATCACCAACGATCCTCTCATCGGGAGGGGCTCGATCTCCATCAACATCTTCACCAACACCATCTCCTCTCAAAACCCTAGTTCATCTCTTGTATCAAATCTTGTATCAAAACCACAAATTGGTACCTGTGGGTTGCTAGTAGTGTTGATTACTCCTTGTAGTTGATACTAATTGGTTTACTTGGTGGAAGATCATATGTTCAGATCCTTTAGTGTCGTGGGGACGAACACCTATGAGGCAGGGCCCCTTTTCGGTCCGGCGGGGGGCGGAGATTGCACGAAGAGCGGATCGGGGCGAAGCACGCGAGCGGTTTTACCCAGCTTCGGAGCTCTTCGGGGAGATAATACTCCTACTGTTGCTTGTCGGATTGTATTGTGTTCTTGCACGAGAGCGCTAGTTGCTACAGTACACGCTTCCTGCTAACAAGAGAAAGCGTGAGTGTTTCTGGTTTCGAACCCCTCTCTACGTTGCGCATGGGCCTCCTTTTATATGCTCAAGGGGTCACCGACAGGTGGCAACGCATGCAAGGGTAAAAGTGGAAAAGAACTGCGGTTGGTGCACCTACTTGTACAGTGCATCCTACCTAACCCTGACGGCAGGGGACAAAGGCATTAAATGCCTGTCTGAATCGCCCAAACAGTGCATAAAAGTGACCGTTAGGGGAGCCACCGTTTGCCACGATGGCTATCTCGTCATCTCCGCTTGACACCTCGCACCGCTGGCTGCACAGCTTCTCGCCACGTGCGCCTGGAACGGCCCCAGGGCGACACGTTGGTGGATGTGCTGGAGCGCGGGTACAGTGTGGTAGCCGGCCGTGGCAAGCGCCTTGCCGCGGTCGTTGTCTTGTCACGTCCGGAAGCTTGTCGCTCGCCGGGCTTTGTGATGCTTTCCTGGCAAGCTCCTCTTGCCGGGCGTCCGGGAGCTTATCGCTCACCGGGCCATGCCGGGACGCGCGGGGCGTCGCGGCAAGTTCCTTGAGAAGCCTCAGTTGGCCTTCCCGGCAAGCTCCTCTTGCCGGGGCCTTGTTCTCCTTGACTTAAACACTTTGTTCTTGAATGGCTCCAAAGGAACCACGGAGGACCTTGGCGGTCACCCGGCAAGCCTTGCGCGGGGCACTACGACTGCCCGTGCACAAGTTCGGGATACTAGGGTACCCCTACTCTAGTACACCGACAGGAGCCCCCGGGCCCGGGCCACACACGGTGCCGAGCGCTGTTGGGCCAGGCCCAACACAGGGCACGGGCATGCGCGGCCTGGGGTACGCCGTATCCCATCCCGTATCCACCGCGCCCTCCCCTAACGGCATGCGTCGAATGCGGCGTCGTGGGAGAGATCGTGGGTGGTTCTTTATTCGGAAAAAGCGTAACGTTGGCTTCATCCTCTTTATAACCAGGGGAAACAGGGGCAGTTCCCCCCATCTCGCCAGTTGTTGTTCCTATCTCAGAAATCTCCGCCGCTCCCCTCCGCTTCCAAAGCCGAAAGAGAGCAGCGCTCCGCCCCCCATCGCCGCCGTCGCCACCAACACCGTCGATCTCCTCCACCACCTTCGCCATGGCTCCGAAGACCGGGAAGGTCACGAAGTCGGCCGAGGCGCTGCGGCTTGAGGCGCTGCGAAAGGAGCGGGCCACTTTCCCCTCCGAGCTCGACGCGGCGGAGCTGAGGGAGTGGTACTACCTCTTCTGGTCGACGGAGACGCGAGCGCATCCGCGCACGAAGGTACTCTCCGCCGCCGCTTCGAAACGGGCTCCACACGGATACCCCTTCTTCATACTATTCTTCTACTGCGGGCTCTGCCCGCCCTTCTTGGAGTTCTTCAGTGATATCATGAACACCTACGGGTTCCACCTCCTTGATTTCACCCCCAATGCCGTTCTGACCATGGAAATTTTCGCACATCTCTGCGAAAACTTTGTGGGAGTCCACCCAAATGTAGCCCTTTCCCGCCACTACTTCATGCCCCGGGTCGAGAGGGGAGAGCCTCTATCCGGCGGGATTGCCTGGATCTCGAGGGCCGGCAAGAAGGAGGCATATCTGGAGGGGGAGCTCCGCAGCAAATGGGAGGAGTGGAGAGCAGATTGGTGTTGGATCATGGAGGAGAACCCGCAGCCATTCACCGCCCTGCGCCAAGTCCCAGTAGTGCGTGGCGGCGATTGGAGCAGCTTGGCCGCGGAAGATGACAAGCTGAAGATCGCCACCACCCGGATCTTGCGCCTCAGGCTTGCCGGGCTTACTATAGGTGCCGTAGGCGCAGACTTTCTTCGTCGCTGCATCGCTCCCCTGCAAGAGAGGAGGAGACCCTCCTGGGAGTTTGGTGGTCCAGCGGATATCATGAGGCTGCGCCCGGGCCTCAATTTTAACTTCACTGTGCTGGAGCTGGATGCGATGCTCAAGGAGTTGTTCAAGCACGACTCCCAACATCCAGAGTGGTTCAGGTTGCCGGCAGGGGTCGTCCCGCTATGCAACAATTCTTCGCTCGACCGCATCCGTGCGATGATGCCGCTGTGCGACTCGCATGGTCTTGTCCCAACTTGGCAAGAGCCTACGGACGATGTCGTGCAGCAGTTCTTTGACGGCCTGGTGGAGGTGGCGGTCCACGCCGACGAGCAAAGGAGCCTCACCCGCGACACCACCGAGGAGGAGATGCAGCGCATCGCCACCAGGGCGGAAGAGGCGGCGGCAGCTGCTGCCGCGAGCGAGTTCGGGTTCACCGTGGAGGAGGCAGAGGCAGGAGAGGCAGCAAGCCTTGCCGAGCGGGAGTGGCTTGACGGCGAGGAAGAGCTTGACGCGCCTGACGCTGAGTCGAGCGAGCCCGCCGAGGGTGCGAGCGGCCCGCCGTCTCTAGGTAACTTGCCGCAAGCGGAGCCTCCCGCGCAGCCCCCAGCTCCACCAAGAAGGCATCTCCGCAAGGCCTGTGATGTAGCGGGGCGGCAGAGGAGTTAGCAGCCGTCGCGCCGCGCGACACGCTCCACCGCGACAAGCGATGTTGCCGCGGGAGCGCCTCACACCGCTGCGGCAACTGGAGCGGGGTCTTCCTGGACCACCGCCACTGCACCCGCCAAGCGGCCAAGGGATCCTACTCTGCCTTGTCGCGCCGAGGGTGGGCTGGACTTTGACCTCTCCGCGCTCAGCTCCGACGAGGAAGAAGACGAGTAAGAAACTTCGTTGCATTTGTAGTTCTCCAATTCTTGCTGTTTTTGTCTTGTATCTGATCTACTTTACTCTGAACCTTGTTCCTTTTCAGGACCCTGGCCCAGAGAGCGGCGAAGAGAGCCAAGGTTCTGGTGGTTATCATCGAGGACGAGCCCACCGCGACGGCAGGGGGTGCGCCCGAGACCACCTTGCCGGACCCGGCAACTACTCCCCGAAGCAGCCCCCAGCGCAAGTATACAGTTTACTTCCCGCTGTTGGGCGCGCATGGGTGTTCTTTCCTTTGCTGACATCTGACTGTGGGTTTGTTTGTGTAGGAGCAGAACAGCTTCACCAGGAGGGCTCGGAGACCGCCTCCGACGTGCCATGTTCTTCAACTACACCGCCAAGGGAGGATTCTCCAGCAAGGGAGCATTCTCCGGCAAGGGAGAAATCTCCAGCAAGGGAGGAGTCTCCGGCAAGGGTCAGCACTAGCGACCCTCCGGTGGTGGAGCCCATGACCGTGGATCCTAGTACAGGTAATCCCTTGCTTGAAACCTCCCTTGTGTTCTTCTCCTGATTTTCTCTTTGGATATTTGCTTGACTTTTCTTCCTTCTTCGGTCGTCAGATCCACCTTCCACGGAGCCGATGGAGACCGAGGCAGGCGGCAAGGAGAACCCGCGCGGCGACACCGACGACGCCGCCGCTACCGAAGAAGAAGCCAGCGCTGATGACCCCACCGGCGAAGAGGCTGCCAAGGCTGCTAGCGCAGGAGCTGGCGAGGGGCCTGGCGATCGTACTGGCGACCCTGAGGCTGCAGGAGCGCAAGGCGCTACGCCGACTGCCGATCCCTCCGCCGCTGACGCAGCGCCAGGCTCCGAAGAGCCCCAGCCCGGCGCCTACTTAAAGGCCGGCGACGGTGTCTTCATCAAGCTCCCCTGGGCTTCAAGCTCCAGGGCGCCGGTTGAAGGGGAAACTTTTGACGGGGAGGTGCTCGCCTCCGCTGGGCTGACACTGGTTGACGCGCCAAGCAGCAGCAGCGGCGAGTCTGAGGAGGAGCAGCTGCTCCGGAAGCTGGTGTCACTCTACCGTGCCCGACAAGCCAAGGTGGAGTCCCGGGAAGCGCTTGTCGCGCAGGCGGGAGCAGACATTGAGAAGCGCGCGGAGGAGCTCCGGGAGCGCAATCAGGAAGCTCTCCTGTCCATTGCAGAGGAGCGGGCGCAGCTCGTCGAGGCGCGGAAGGCATTCATTCTTGAGAAGGCCGAAGCCAAAGAGCAACAGCGGCTTGCCGCCGAGGAGCTGTTTGCACGGGAAGGTGAGCTGGCGCAGCGGAAGATCAACCTTGATAGCCACGAGGAGGATCTTGCCGCGCGCGAGCAAACATTTGGCGGGGCCCTCAAGGAGGCAAAGGATGCTGCCGCAGCTGCCGAGGCCGCCAAGAAGGAACTGGAGATGAAGGTGATGCAGCTGGAGGCCGATATCAAGGCGAGCGGCGAGGAGCTTGCCGTGCTCAAGCGTGAGCGCGAGAAGGATGCCCGCGCTCACGGTGAGCTGCAGGGTCAACTCGTCGAGAAGGGCAAGGAGCTGAGCGCCGCCAAGGACTCCAACGCTGATCTTGAGCTGAAGCTGGTTACACTGACCCAGATGCTGGACAGCGCCAAGGAGCGAGATGTGGCCTTGAAGGAGGAGATCAAGGGTAACGAAGCGCTGCTGACGAGGGCCGTCGAAACCCAGAACACCTTTAGGGAGACGGTGGAGCTCTGGACAGAGGGCCTCGTGAACATCGCTGCAGTCATTGACGAGGAGCTGGTGCAACTGGGGGTGGAGGATCTCGGGTACTCCTCCGACGAGAACCTCCAGCCCAGCGCCAAGCTCACTCTGTTCTTCAAGGGCGTGGCGACGGCCCTCCAGCGACTCCGGGAAAAGATCCCAAAGCAGCTGGCCGACGAGTCGCGCACGATCTGCGCCAGAGTTCTGGAGAAGGTGTTGGCGAAGGTGGCCTTCCGCAACCCAGGCCTCAACCTCACCAACGTCCTCAAGAAGCTGCCGGCAGATGCTGATCTGGAAGCGCTCAAGGCCCTTGTCGCACCCATTGTGGACAAGGTGAATGAGGTCAAAAGGGTCGATGGTGGCCGTGTAGATTAGGCCGCCCGTTTTCTTCTTTTCTTGCCGCTGCTAGTCATGTTACGATAACAACCCGTTAGAGCTGCGGCAAACTATCTTGTAATATAACTTTATGTTGGGTATTTGACTGCTATGTTATTTCCTTTACTCGATTCCTTCCTTTGTATGTTTTTGCCCTACGCTTTTAGGAAACTTGCCGGCGCAGGCACCATGGCCGCGAGTGCTGAGTGCGGGACGTCAGCAGCCTGCTGGCGGTGCCGCTACCGACAAGAAACCTTGTCGCAACTAGTCGCAACACACTTACGTTGTTGAGCGGACTCGAAACAAAGTAAGGGCGCAACTAGCTACGAGTTGGTTCCTCCGCGCACAGGTTTTCCATACAAAGCACGGTCGTTCAAGGAAGATAACTTAAAAAATTGAAACTGATTGCTCAAACTTTGGCAACTTAGCTTTTCTGTCGTTTGCTTCCCGGTAAGGAGGAACTTTCTTGAACGACGCCTGGTCCACACCATTATCTTCTCCTTCGCCCCCCCCCCAGGAAATTTGTGTGCGAGGGAGCCTTCTCTTTCTTTGAGAAAAAGAAAGAAGAGAAAATAAAGATATGGTGCCTTACGGCTCGTTATTGCTTACCGGGGGTAAGTGCTGCACAAAGTGTCAGATAATGCATGCAAAAAAGAGAAAGCATGAAATTGATAGGATGTGCGGAGCACATTAACTTTATTTACGCACGGAATCTGCGCCCAGCTTTGTACAAAGGGTTACATGCAACAGCGGCAAGGCTTGTACGAAAGGTGGTCGCCGGAACAGGTTCTGGCAACCGTGCCTTACGGGTAAAACTTGCGAAGATGCTCAATGTTCCAGGAGTTGCTCACCGGAAAGCCATCTTCAGTCCCAAGGTGGATAGCGCCAGGCCTAGTGACTCGTTTCACCCGGTAAGGGCCTTCCCACTTCGGCGTCAACTTGTTGGAATTCTTGGCGGACTGAACGCGCCGAAGAACAAGGTCACCTTCCTCGTGACTTCTGGCATTAACTTTGCGGCTATGGTAGCGGCGCAAAGCTTGCTGGTATCGAGCAGCTCGTACAGCAGCCTGAAGACGGTCTTCCTCAAGGAGCAGCGCGTCATCTTGTCACAGCTGCTCTTGCTCAAGCTCATCATAAGCAAGCACTCGAGGCGACCCGTATACGAGTTCCGTGGGGAGAACTGCCTCTGCTCCATAGACTAGAGCGAAAGGTGTCTGGCCAGTGTCTCGATTTGGCGACGTCCTGATCGACCAAAGAACCACCGGTAGCTCCTCGATCCAGTTCTTTCCGCACTTGTGCAGCCTGTCGAAAGTCCTGGTCTTGAGCCCGCGCAGCACTTCAGCATTTGCCCTCTCCGCTTGACCGTTGCTTCTTGGGTGAGCAACAGAAGCGAAGCAGACCTTGGCGCCAAGATCTTGGACGTACTGCATGAAGGTGCGGCTCGTGAATTGTGTGCTGTTGTCAATGATGATCCTGTTAGGGACTCCGAAACGGCAAACAATCGACCTGAAGAACTTGACTGCTGATTATGCTGTCACCTTCCTCACTGCTTCCACTTCCGGCCACTTTGTGAACTTGTCGATTGCAACGTACAAGTACTCAAAGCCCCCGACAGCTCAGAGGAAGGGGCCAAGGATATCGAGCCCCCAGACAGAAAATGGCCAGGATAAAGGGATCGTCTGGAGAGCTTGAGCTGGCTGGTGTATCTGCTTGGAATGGAACTGGCACGCTTCACACTTGGTTACTTGTGCAGTTGCATCCTGGAGGGCTGTCGGCCAAAAGAAACCTTGCCGGAACCCCTTGCCGGCAAGTGCTCTTGCGCCAATGTGGTGGCCACATATGCCTCCGTGTATATCCGCCAACAGCTCTTGTCCGTCTTCCCGGGGAATACACTTCAATTTCACACCGTTGAGTTGTACAGTACGTTGTTGACGAACTGGTACATACTTGACTGCCGGGCTACTCTTTCCGCTTCTTCTTGCTCTTCGGAAAGCTCTCCTGTCTGAAGGAAACGGACAATCTGCTGTGCCCATGCTGGAGCTTGCGGCTTGACAACAAGGACCAAAGGCACATATGCTGCTGCGGGAACATCAGCTTCTATGGCAAGAACCTGCGGCTCAGCCGGAGCTTGATGTTCCCCGGCAAGCTTGCCGGAGCAAAACTTGTCGGGAGCGTCTGCTTCAACGAATAAAACCCTAGGGCTTGTCGGAGCAGACTGCTCCTCAGCACTCTTGGCGTTGATCTTGAGGACCTTCTTGGCGGTGGCTTCGGGGAGCTCTGCCGGATAATAGTCACCAGAAACCAACTTTCTCTTCTTGCTCTGTCCAGTTGATGGTGTTATGGATGGTTGAGCCAGCTTGAGCACAAAGATCCCTGGTTCCACAGGTAACTTTAGTGCAGCGCACTTTGACAGGCCATCAGCGATGTCGTTCTGAGCTCTCGGAACATGTTCCATCTGTAGGCCGTCAAAATGCTCTTCTAACTTTCTCACCTCATCAACGTAAGCTTCCATCAATGGACTCTGATAATTCTTGTTCACTTGGTGGACGACAAGCTGTGAGTCACCCCTGACAATGAGCTTCTTTATCCCAAGGTCTGCCGCGATCCTGAGACCGGCAAGCAAGCCTTCATACTCTGTAGTATTGTTCGTTGCTTGCTCCTTGGGAAAGTGCATCTGGACTACGTACTTGAGGTGCTCTCCGGTGGGCGCGACAAGCATCACGCCAGCACCGGCGCCTTGCAGCGAGAAGGCACCATCAAAGTACATGAGCCACTCTTTGCCTGCCTCCTTGACAGGGATGCTCGTTTCTGGAATTTCTCCATCTGGCGTTGGCGTCCACTCTGCTATAAATTCTGCCAATGCTCGGTTCTGGATAGTTGAAGTGCTTTCAAACTTGAGGCCAAAGCTTGACAGTTCCAGTGCCCACTCGACAATCCTGCCTGTTGCTTCTGGATTCTGCAGTATCCTCTTCAGCGGAAAGCGAGTGACAACTGTGATCTCATGTGCTTGGAAGTAATGGCGCAGCTTTCTCGAGGCCATGAGAATGCCGAAAAGCAATTTCTGCACACCAGAGTACCTTGACCTAGCCCCCTGCAGGAGGGAACTGACAAAGTAAACTGGGCGCTGCACCATTTTCTTCTACACCTCCTCATGCGCCTGCACAGATCCACCCTTGTCGGGACCAGAGCTTGTCCGCAAAGCCCCCTGCTTGTCGCTGGATGTATCTGCCATGGTTGCCGGCTCATCATCTGCCTCCCTCTCTGCTACTAACGCAGCACTAACCACTTGATTGGTTGCCGCTATATATAGCAGCAACTTCTCTTGTGGCTTAGGTGCGACAAGTATTGGAGTGGAGGACAGGTATCTCTTCAAGTCCTGCAGCGCAGCCTCCGCTTTCGGAGTCCATTTCATTGGACCTGCCTTTTTCAATATTTTGAAAAATGGCAGGGCGCGATCAGCAGACTTAGAGATAAACCTGCTGAGAGCAGCCACACAACCAGCAAGCCTTCGTACATCCTTGACGCACTTTGGTGCTTCAATCTGCTCAATGGCCTTGATCTTGTCGGGATTGGCTTCAATTCCCCACAGAGACATGAAGAACCCGAGAAGCTTGCCGGAAGGGACTCCAAACACGCACTTCTCGGGGTTAAGTTTGAGGTTGATCTTGCGCAGATTTGTGAATGTTTCGTCCAAATCTTGAATCAGAGTTGCTTTGTCCTTGCTTTTGACCACTATGTCATCCATATAGGCTTCCACATTTCTGTGTATTTGTGGCTCAAAAGCATCATGCACTACTCTTGCAAATGTTGAACCAGCATTTTTCAAACCGAAAGGCATCCATACGAAATAGTACGTGCCACATGGAGTGATGAATGCGGTCTTCTCCTCATCCTCTTCTGCCATGAAGATCTGGTGGTATCCTGAGTATGCGTCAAGAAATGAAAGCAAGTCACATCCGGCCGTGGAGTCAACAATCTGGTCAATGCGTGGCAAGGGAAATGGGTCTTTGGGACAAGCTTTATTAACATCAGTAAAGTTAATACAAAGCCTCCATTTCCCATTTGCCTTGCGCACGACTACAGGATTGGCCAACCACGTAGGATGGAGCACTCCTCTAACAAGGCCTGCTGCTTCCAACTTCTTGATCTCTTCTGCGATGAACTCTTGGCGCTCCACTACTTGCTTCCTGACTTTCTGCTTGACGGGCCGCGCGTGAGGACAGACGGCAAGATGGTGCTCGATTACTTTCCTGGGAACACCGGGGATGTCAGACGGTTGCCATGCAAACACGTCGACGTTCGCCCGAAGGAAAGCAACGAGCATGCTTTCCTATTTAGGGTCGAGCGTGGCACTGATGGTGAAGGTACCACCAATGTCGTCCTCCTTGGAGGACACCTTCTTGGTCTTTGGTGAAGCTGTCATCGTCTTCTTACACTTGCCGGTGGAGCTCGATGGTGCGTCCTCGACGGTAGCGCAGCACTCCGAAGAGGTGCGCTTGCCGGAGTGGGCATCAGAGATCTTGCCGGACTTGGTCTTCTTCTTCCCCCCGGGAGCTTCAGCGGCAAGTGTCTTGCGTTCTGCTGCGGCTGCTGCATCCCGGTAAATCTTGTCGGTGCAGATAAGAGCATCTTTCTTGTCGCCAGGGACAGAGATGACACTCATCGGGCCTGGCATCTTGAGCATGTTGTAGGCATAGTGAGAGGCTGCCATGAACTTGGCGAGCGCTGGACGGCCGAGTATCCCATTGTATGGCAATGGAAAATCAGCAACGTCAAAAGTGACCCTTTTAGTCCTGAAGTTCAACTCGCTGCCGAATGTTACCGGCAACGTGATCTTTCCCTTCGGCTTGCTCCTTCCCGGATTGATTCCTTGGAATGTGCCGGTCTCTTCGAGCTCGCTGTCAGGGATCTAGAGTTTCTAGAGCACCGCGGAGGAGATCAGGTTCAAGCCCGCCCCGCCGTCAACTAGCATCTTTGTGACCTTGAGGTTGCGAATGGTTGGTGAAACCAACATCGGCAAGCACCCGACCGCAGTTATGCGATCAGGGTGGTCCTCAATATCAAAGATGATAGGCGTGCTGGACCACTTCAGGGGCTTGCGTGACTCGATGGGTGGTTCTGCCGCATTGACTTCCCGCACCCACTGTTTAAGATGGCGGTGTGAAGTATGCAGAGAAGCACCACCGTCAACGCACAAGACCTCTGTGGCTTTCTGAAACTCCTGCTCATCGGCCTCGTCGTCGTCCATATCTTCATCTTCGTCGTCATCTTCATCCTTGTCGCGGCCGCGGGGAGGTCTGTCTCCTTGCCGCTGCTTGGCCTTGCCACGGCGTCCCCCTCGGCCGGGACGCTTCTTGCCGGATCCTCCAGTACCTTCTTGGGCCTTCTCCTTGTCGCGCCGCTCGTACTCAGCCTTTTGCTGCTCGACAAGCTGCTCGACCTTCTTGCAGCTCTGGAGATCATGGCCCTTGGTACGGTGGATCTTGTAGTACTGCTTGCCGGAGCCGTCCTGCTTGTCGGCGGCCGCCACAGCCACAGCTTCCTTGGCGCCACCTCCGTTGCCGAACTGCTCAACGACTAGCACATCTTTGCCTTTCTTTCTCCTGTTGTTCCGACGCCGGTTTTTCCTTGCCGGGGCGGCCTCCTCACTGTCAGATCCTCCTGCTCCTGCATTCTCTCCTGGGAGTTTCCTCCCTTCCTCAGCACGTACACACTTGTCGGCCAGGGCATATAGCTCACTGACGTCCCTGATCTTGCACATCGTCATCTCCTCCCTCATCCTGCGGTTTCGCACGTTCTGATGGAACGCGCTGATGACCGCGGCAGGGTGGACATCTAGGATGTTGTGCTGCACTTGGCTGAGTCTCTGAATATACTTGCGCAGGGGCTCTCCTTCCTTCTGGGCGAGCAGGTGAAGATCACTCTCCTGGCCATGAGGCTTGTGGCCGCTTGTAAGGGCGCCGACAAACTGATGGCATAGATCTGCCTAGGAGGATATGGAGTTGTCCGGCAAGTGCATGAGCCAGCACCTGACATTGGGCTTGAGCACCAGCAGGAAGTAGTTGGCAAGGATCTTGTCGTCGCGCCCCCCGGCAACCTGCACCGCGATGGTGTAGATGCTAAGGAACTCTGACGGATGCAACTTGCCGTCGTACTTCTCTGGTACATCAGGATTGATGTTCTTCATACTGGGCCACTTGACTCGCCGCAACTCACGAGTAAACGCAGGGCAACCTATCACGTACGGCAAGTCACCTGGTTCCCCTGGCGCATGCATGTCGACAGCGGGCCCAGCGCGCTGGTCTGATTGACGCCGCGCTTCTCTTCGGCGCTCGATGCGAGTACGAGCGTCTTCTTGCTGTCGTTCGTGAAGAACTTGGCGCTGATCACGACGAGCTCGCGGATCCGACGACGCGGTGGAATCAGTGTCGATGTTAACCCGACGAGTCGGCGATCTTGGCCTTCGGGGTGGAGAGTGCACGGTGGTTGCAGCCCCACTGGTCTTCTCACCATCGGCTCGTGCCTGGCAACCTTGCCGCGGCTGCGATGCATCTGGCTGCCGTGGAGTGTCGCCGTTGGCGAAGCCGACGAGACTCTGAATGGTGGCCCTCCAACCGTCGATCTTCTCTGCCGTTGGAGGGTAATCCAGGAGCAGTTGGGCTCGGGCCAACGCTTCTTCTGGAGTCTTCAGTGGCGGGGGCGAACGGTGTGAGGAGCGGGATATGCTCGGACTTCCAACTGGGTTGGAAGGAGCAGTATCCCGTCCAAGCGACCGTACCTCGCTCGCGCCAGCACGCTGGCGTGCCTGCTGGTCTTGAGCACCCCGAGATCCACCAGCTTGGCCTTGTTGCAACGCGCGTATGGTACTGCGAGCACCATGACGCTGTCGGTCCCGCGCCTCCTGAGATGGGTGCGGTGAATGTACGGACGCCGAGGTTTGCGGAGCCTTGTCCTTGGACCTGGCAGCAGCGTGAGCTCCCTCGTCGGCGCCCGTTCCTCCGCCGGTGTCTACCCCACCACCTGTATGCTCCGGTGGTGGTGGGATCGACGTGGACGGAGTAGCCACCTCCGAACCCTTCTTCTTCGGTGGCATGTCGATGAAGGAGATGAAGATCTAGCGCGCGTGAACGCCGGATCAGGTTCACACAACCTCGACGCCCCCTACCTGGCGCGCCAAAGATGTCGTGGGGACGAACACCTATGGGGCAGGGCCCCTTTTCGGTCCGGCGGTTGGCGGAGATCGCACGAAGAGTGGATCGAGGCGAAGCACGCGAGCGGTTTTACCCAGCTTTGGAGCTCTCCCGAGAGATAATACTCCTACTGCTGCTTGTCGGATTGTATTGTGTTCTTGCGCGAGAGCGCTAGTTGCTACAGTACACGCTTCCTGCTAACAAGAGAAAGCGTGAGTGTTTCTGGTTTCGAACCCCTCTCTATGTTGCGCATGGGCCTCCTTTTATATGCTCAAGGGGTCACCGATAGGTGGCAACGCATGCAAGGGTAAAAGTGGAAAAGAACTGCGGTTGGTGCACCTACTTGTACAGTGCATCCTACCTAACCCTGACGGCAGGGGACAAAGGCATTAAATGCCCGTCTGAATCGCCCAAACAGTGCAGAAAAGTGACCGTTAGGGGCGCCACCGTTCGCCATGATGGCTATCTCGTCATCTCCGCTTGCCACCTCGCACCGCTGGCTGCACAGCTTCTCGCCACACGCGCCTGGAATGGCCCTAGGGCGACACGTTGGTGGATGTGCTGGAGCGCGGGTACAGTGTGGTAGCCGGCCGCGGCAAGCGCCTTGCCGCGGTCGTTGTCTTTTCGCGTCCGAAAGCTTGTCGCTCGCCAGGCTTTGTGATGCTTTCCCGGCAAGCTGCTCTTGCCGGGCGTCCGGGAGCTTGTCGCTCACTGGGCCTTGCCGGGACGCGCGGCGCGTCGCGGCAACTACCTTGAGAAGCCTCAGTTGGCCTTCCCGGCAAGCTCCTCTTGCCGGGGCCTTGTTCTCCTTGACTTAAACACTTTGTTCTTGAATGGCTCCAAAGGAACCACGGAGGACCTTGGCGGTCACCCGACAAGCCTTGCCGCGGGGCGCTGCGACTGCCCGTGCACAAGTTCGGGATACTAGGGTACCCCTACTCTAGTACACCGACATTTAGGCATATTATTACTCCTCTGATTATGAACATGAACATGCTTTGTGATTAGTTACGTTTGTTCCTGAGGACATGGGTGAAGTCTTGCTATTAGTAGTCATGTGAATTTGGTCTTCGTTCGATATTTTGATGAGATGTATGTTGTCTCTCCTCTAGTGGTGTTATGTGAACGTCGACTACATGACACTTCACCATTATTTGGGCCTAGAGGAAGGCATAGGGATGTAATAAGTAGATGATGGGTTGCTAGAGTGACAGAAGCTTAAACCCTAGTTTATGCGTTGCTTCATTCGGGGTTGATATGGACCCATATGTTTAATGATGTGGTTAAGTTTACCTTAATACTCCTTTTTGTAGTTGCGGATGCTTGCAATAGGGGTTAATCATAAGTGGGATGCTTGTCCATGTTAGGGAAGTACAAAAGTACCGGTCCACCCACATATCAAATTATCAAAGTACCGAACGCGAATCTTACGAACGTGATGAAAACTAGCTTGACGATAATTCCCAATGTGTCCTCGGGAGATCCTTCTTCATTATTAGAATTTGTCCAGGCTTATCTTTTGCTACATAAAGGATTGTGCCACCTTGCTGCACTTTATTTACTTTATTTACTTTTTGCTCGTTACTATTTATCTTATCACAAAACTATCTATCACCTACTATTTCAGTGCTTGCAGAGAAAACCTTACTGAAAACCGCTTATCATCTCCTTCTGCTCCTCGTTGGGTTTGACACTCTTACTTATCGAAAGGACTACGATAGATCCCCTATACTTGTGGGTCGTCAGCAGGGAGGGACAGTTGATACCCGCGGTCCACGGCTGAGTCCGGCCATGATTTGCCGGACTTAAAGAGCACCTTCCAGATGTCTTTATGCGATGAGCCAAAGAACTCTAGCAGGATCTGGTGCTTGGCCGGGTCGAATTCCCATAAACTGCGGTCCCGGTGTTGACAAGGGAGAATCCAATGAACTAACATCACCTAGACTACATTGACAGGTTTGATATTCTTGTCTTCCATATCCTTGACGCGCGTCTAGAGCACCGACAACTCATCGGGCGAAGACCAATTCAGTCCCTTCCTGGGCCAGGATGTAAGCCGCAGGGGAGCTCCGGGTCGGAATTTGAGAGCTGCGGCCCATTTCGTGCCGCGTGGTTCGGTGACGTAGAACCACTGCTGTTACCACCCTTTGACACTACAAAAAAAATACACTTCCGTGATGATACATGTTTGTCACAGTAGGTCAGGTTTTTTGTCATGCATGTACATCCATGACAAATTTATGACAAAACCAAGATAGTCATACCTGTGCTGTCGTAGAAGTGTTCCATGACATTACCAAAATTATCATCACGGAAGTGTCCACTTCCATGACGATAAATCACGCCTCACAGAAGTGCTTTCGTCAAGGGTGACCGACACGTGGCATCCACCGTAACGGAACGCCGTTAAGCTATCGGGTCGGGTTTTGGATCTTATAACCTGTTAACAGCCCCGACCAATGGAGATTTTCCACGTGTAAAATCATCATTGGCTGGAGGAAACACGTGTCGGCTCACCGTTGGGACAGATGTCAACCACTCGTTGGATAGAAGGCGCCTATGATACGTCGACATGTGGCACGGCCCAACAGAGGCCCATTCCTGTGAAAAGGCCGGCCCTTTTGACTTGGTCAAAAGGTGGCGGGCCGGCCCATGTAAAGCCTATTAACGGCCTGTTCGCATATAGCCCATTTACTATTGGAAATATGCCCTAGAGGCAATAATAAATGGTTATTATCATATTTCTGTGTTGATGATAATTGTCCATTATTCATGCTATAACTGTGTTATCCGGAAATCGTAATACACGTGTGAATACATAGACCACAACAAGTCCCTAGTGAGCCTATAGTTGACTAGCTCATTGATCGACAGATAGTCATGGTTTCCTGACTATGGGCATTGGATGTCATTGATAACGGGATCACATCATTAGGAGAATGATATGATGGACAAGACCCAATCCTAAGCATAGCTCAAAGATTGTGTAGTTCGTTTAGCTAGAGCTTTTCCAATTGTCGAGTATCATTTCCTTAGACCATGATATTGTGCAACTCCCGGATACCGTAGGAGTGCTTTAGGTGTGCCAAACGTCACAATGTAACTGGGTGGCTATAAAGGTGCACTATGGGTATCTCCGAAAATGTCTGTTGGGTTGGCACGAATCGAGACTAGGATTTGTCACTCCGTATGACGGAGACGTATCTCTGGGCGCACTCGGTAATGCATCATCATAATGAGCTCAATGTGACCAAGTGTCTGGTCACGGCATCATGCATTTGGTACGAGCAAAGTGACTTGCCGGTAATGAGACTAAACGAGGTATTGGGATACCGACGATCGAGTCTCGGGCAAGTAACGTACCAATTGACAAAGGGAATTGAATATGGGGTTAACTGAATCCTCGACATCGTTGTTCATCCGATGAGATCATCGAGGAGTATGTGGGAGCCAACATGGGTATCCAGATCCCGCTGTTGGTTATTGACCGGAGAGGCGTCTCGGTCATGTCTGCATGTCTCCCGAACCCGTAGGGTCTGCACACTTAAGGTTCGGTGACGCTAGGGTTGTAGAGATATGAGTATGCAGTAACCCGAAAATTGTTCGGAGTCCCAGATGAGATCTCGGACATCACGAGGAGTTCCGGAATGGTCTGGAGGTGAAGAATTATATATAGGAAGTCAGGTTTCGGCCATCGGGAAAGTTTTGGGTGTCACCGGTATTGTACCGGGACCACCGGAAGGGTCCTGGGGGTCCACCGGGTGGGGCTAC